>NW_017306420.1:1501525-1562450 GCF_000935625.1 Nanorana parkeri | reverse complement strand
CTATATATATATATATCTATATATATATATAAACACCTATGCATGCACATTTTGGATCACTGTAAAGGGATTTAAGAGAAAAAAAAATTGTACTTAACATACCCAGAATCGTTATAGTGATGCAAAACAAATCGTGTTGATATCTATTTCTCTGCTTTTTATAATCATATATTCAAAGTATGTTTGTGGCATGCTTAGCACTTCACCTGCTACAGCATGTTTTTAAATTACTAATGTGTGGGCGTGGCTTCAAAAGATCTGCCGTTGTCATGTAGTATTTCAGGGATTAACCTGCAGCATTGTTTTGACGGGTGTTGTAGTGCACTGTAAGATGGTTTTATCAGAACCTCCTGTACTTGTGTATTCTGGGTTACATTTTAAATTATATACCCCATAGTGCACAAAGTTCCATGCGTTGCCATTCATTGCGTTAACACATGGTAAAATGCATACTTTACTGCATATTACCACACTTAAAAGTCTAAAAAGGCCCTTAAGCTTAAAGAGTAACTTCTCTTTTAGTGCAGTGACACTTTTTTGCATTTTTTAACAATTTTTGAAACAGAAGTATCAGCTATATAAAGGATTTGCAGGCCTGGCTGACAAGATCATGACAAGTGGCTGTGCGGCACCGAGTTCTCTTTGGATGAGTTTAGTAAAAGTTTAGAATGGGGTGATGCTAGGGGTATAAGAAAAAAAACGTGTACCATCACTACAAGTACAGAATCTTGTCCTTGGTGGGGGTATCAACCGCTTTGACCATTATTCCTACACTCCCAATACCCCTACACTTGGCAGCATAGTGGAGTAATATCTCAATGCAAAATCAATACAGTAAATAAATATTAGAGTTAAGCAATGCTGTTAAGCGATTAAGTGAACATTTCTGAAATGCAGAATGAGTTTAAAAGAAGCTTCACTTAACATGAACATTTTGATCTAAACTCAGTCTGACGGTACAGCCTACCTGCTGTGTGATTCTAGTTTTCATTCAGGAAACTAATCTTGTACAGCCGGCTGCTTTGCTTACTAAATCCTTTCAGCTGCCAGAGCACTTAGTTTAGGAATGGACCCGAGTCTAAAGGTGCCCATACACTGCACGATTATCGTACGATAATCGTATGCGATCGGGTTTTCGTACGATAATCGAGCAGTGTGAACGGAGACGTGCGACCGTTTCTACTGTACGGTCGCACGTCTTCTGTCGAACCAGCATGTTCGAAAACCAGCCGGGAATCGTACGATTCTCGGCTGGTTAGAACGGTGCTCGGAAGATAAATGCTGAACGGGCCGGTGTGCGCACGCGCACACTGCCCGTTCAGCATTGCGGTCATCGGAAGCCCGCCCCTCACGAGGGCGGGCTTGCGATGATCGAGAGTGCGATCTGCCTGTCCAAGATAGGCAGATTGTACGTTTTTTTAATCCCTTTACAACCATCGCAAGACTAAAGTCTTGCGATGGTTGTAGAGTGTATGGCCACCTCAAAGGTGCCCATACACTGCACGATTATCGTACGATAATCGTATGCGATCGGTTTTTCGTACGATAATCGAGCAGTGTGAACGGAGACGTGCGACCGTTTCTACTGTACGGTCGCACGTCTTCTGTCGAACCAGCATGTTCGAAAACCAGCCGGGAATCGTACGATTCTCGGCTGGTTAGAACGGTGCTCGGAAGATAAATGCTGAACGGGCCGGTGTGCGCACGCGCACACTGCCCGTTCAGCATTGCGGTCATCGGACTAAAGTCTTGCGATGGTTGTAGAGTGTATGGCCACCTTATAACTGTCCACACACGGCTCAATCTGTTCATTTGATAATCTGATCATTTCGATAAATCCCATCATATATAGAAAAAATAATGTTGATGCATTTGTGGGTATGTTTTGATTACTTTCAGTCAATTGTATAAGATGCAATCATAGAGGAAATGAAAGAAATAATAATAATTATTATACAGGATTTATATAGCGCCAACAGTTTGTTCAGCACTTTACAATATAAGGAAGACATTGCAGTTACAATACAATTCAAGAATGTTAGGAGGGCCCTGCCCATGAAAGCTTACAATCTGAATAAAAATTCTGAAACATATCAATGCAAAGCTGATATGCTTCACTTGGATTATGGCCTTTGAAATGCATGCCACGTGTTCCCTTGTTGTAAGTACTGCCCTCTGTAGTTCTCAATAGGGCATGATGACACATAGAGCCATGCTAGTCACTTCACTTGATATAGGGGGCCTCAAGTGCAGCTCCTGACATTATCAAAGGGCCGTACATTATATTCAAGGAACGTAATCTTCAGAAAGCTGCCAGACACTGCAGACATGTAGCAGGAGAGAGAGAGACAGGAGACAAATACTAAAGGTGTGTTAAAAGAGATGGTCAGAGACTGAAGACATGCAGACATAGAAGTTGATGGAACCTAGAGACATGCTTTAGGAGACTGCAGATACATCACATTGGACTGCTATAGATCACGGCTATTATAGCCCCTTTACAAATTAATGTTTCCACATTTGTGCTTCCTACAGTCCCCTTGAAAATATATGTGCCACATTTGATATTTCTCTCTGCATGATCTCTGCATTATATAAAAAAAAAAAACTGGAAAGAAATGGGATGGACAGTACAGAAAAAAGTGAGAGCGGAAGAAATAAAGTAATTTAACAACCTAGAAGCCAATATAAAGAATATTTTTCCTTCACTGGCCTCAGCGAGTACCTAGGTAAGGAAAGCACAGACTTCAGTCTGCCAAAAGGCATCAGTCTGGGCACCAGCGGCATATAGTCATGTAACAATAGGCTGATTCCTGTCATAAGCACTGTTATGCTGTTGATTATATGAGCTCAGACTTACAATTAAGGTGACTGATATAACATCTATTGTAGTGTCTCCTACAGATACTGCCATTGCTGTAAACCTTTTAAAACTTCTAGTTGCATTGTTGTTGAGTTGATTCAATGGCTTTATGACCCAAAACAAGCATAGAGATTAGAAAGGGCAGAATGAAGTCAGAACTCTGAATCTGCATGCAGTGTCTCAGAATGGCAGCCAGCAAATCAGTGTTTTTTGAAAAGGAGATGTTAGCAATGGTAACCTCTATACTTTGTCGGTGCATACCTAATTTTATATTGCTTGGCTGATGTATTATTTATTTACTTTAAAATACAAACGTAAAGCAGAACTCCAGGAGTGTTAAACCTTAACTCTTGCAGTGGGGGCTACCCTCATACTGCATAGGTTAATAGTGCTCATTTTGCCTAGGGAGCTAAAATAACAATTATACACCCCTGAACTGCAATCCTGGCTGGCTGTTGCACCACTATCTCCAACCTGCCTTTTCCTCCGCTCCAATGATGGTATGCCCCTCAGGGTCCTCACGTGTCGGCCAGGAGGATGCAGCGAGCGGATGGTGAGCCGGAGGCAGCGGGGGACGGTGAACAGGTGGCAGCAAGGGACGTGAGCTGGAGGCAGCGGGGGACGGTGATCAGGAGGCAGCCACAGCAAGGGACGTCAGTAGTCCGGGACGGTGACGGGTAGACGGGTCCGGGACGGGTCCCCGCAGCTTTGATCGGGCTACGTTGGAGGAGGAGATCGGAAAGAAGGGGGCGGAGGAAGTTGGTTCCCTTAATCGCCTGTCAGGACCGTGAAGAAAGGAAGTGAGTGATGGAGGAAGAATCTGCAATGTGGGGGGGGCGCCTGAGTTTCGGCTTGCCTAGGGCAGCCCCAAACCAAAATACACCACTGACTGAACCCATGCAGTGCGGGGATAGCCCCACTGTAAGGGTTAAGATTTATCACATTAGGTATTTAGAACAAGCATTTTGAAATAAATCTGGGCACCAGTGGCATATAGTCATGTGACAATAGGCTGCATTCCTGTCATAAGCACTGTTATGCTGTTGATTATATGAGCTCAGACTTACAATTATTTTGTTATTATGCGCCAAAATATGTTCTTACTTTTAAAACCACAGCATATATTACTTTTGAGTATCAGGTTCTGCTGTGGGTTTTTTTTTTTTTGCTTCCGAGTCATCTTAATCTGGGTTATCTCCCACAGTTCCTTGTGTCACATGTCGCATGCAGCTGAGCACCAGGCGGTAGGAGTGGCTGGCAAAGTAGAGAGGTGGGCGGGGATGTGAGCAGGGCATTAGGAATAAGGGATGGAGCTGTGAGGGAGTAGTAAAAACATACAGTGTCCTAGTTTCTGAGCATAGTGCTTCTGCATATGTCATTACAATGGGAGACATTAGGAAAGCAGAATGAAATGTGGACACAGGCATAAAGGAAATGTATGTAAACATGGTTCTCAGTATTTATTCATAGGTATTTATGGGGACAAAATAGAAAGACATTTAAATGTACAGGGTTTGAGATGTTAAATTTATATGCCGAAGCAAATATGAAATTTCCATTTTATGACTTTAGTGATGCTTTAACAAATACCACCTAGCTGATCATGTGTAGTCTTATTATCCCTAATTCAAATGTGAAAAAATATTTGCATTAACCTATACCGTGTTATTTATGATCTAGTGAATAGGCTGCACAAAACAGAGGAGGCTTTTTCTTCGAGCTGCAGGCTGCTTGTGTGAGCTATTTGTTTGTATGTCAATCTGCTCACCTTCCAGATCAATGATATCAGATTTAGAGTACTTCCGACACAGCCCAGGTTTCTGTCTGTTATGTCAACTTGTCCCCTGCTAGGTTTAATTACCTGGAAACTACAGAACGGCTGCACTGTTTTCTCCATCTCAGCCCACAGAGAAGGTTAGCGGGTTCTGTGAAGCAGAAACTGAACTGGCTATATGGTTTAGATGTATTGTAATTCTGCCGTTCTCCGTCTTCTTGTCCCTAACATAAGTCATAGGAAGAAAAAGCAGAAGGCTTTGTATGCTGGTATTCTTGTAATAGCAGGCTTATTTCAGAAGGCAAGAGGCATTTTGCAATATGCAATAGCAAGCAAGCAACACATTTTATTTCTTATTGGTTTCCTACAATTTTATGTATAATATTTGCTTTTTTAATTGCTTTCCAAAATAAAAGTGTTCATCAGTATGTTTTAAATACATTTTTATTCCATTTGCAAAACCTGTGGTGAGTCATTCTTGTCTTTGAGGTTTGTCTGGATGAATTTATGAATAGCTTTGATGAATGTAGCTGGAGCTAGGTTAGACTTGCTCAAGGCGTCTATGTTTAAATCAAGCTTATTTTACAGAACTGACGGTCAGTTTATATTTCTTTGATAACTGTACCATGTGCTTCATTGCATACCTCCTGCAGTGCTAAATATATCCAGAGAGCTCATAACTAGATTTTCTCAGTTTTTTCTTCTTCTGCCCTTTGGCCATGTATGATGACGACATGCTACTTTCTGTTTTGCAAACCGGGATAAAAAACACGAGCGATTGATGGCAACTTCTGATCATAGGTGCTTAGTGGCAGATGGTTTAATAAGGGAAGAATGTGTGATGTGAATATGAATTCCTTGTTTAAAGTGACACTAAATTTAGGAGTCAAATCTTAAAAATGCATTCAAGTACCTTTAACTATTAACAAAAGTGTATCTTATTTGTGTATCACTCTGCTTTAGATCCTCAAATCATCTCTGGAGAGTGGCTACTTTTGTTGCCCATAGTCCCTGTGTGTGTTGTAAAGAAGTCACCTCTCCAAGCTCACTCCCGCAATGGACGACAAACTCATGTTTAGATTACAAATTTGTATTGAGATGGTAGTCCATCATGGGAGTGAGCTTGGAGCGGTGACTACTTTACAACACACACAGGGACCATGGGGAACAAAAGTAGTCATCCTCCAAAAAGAAGGAAGGACAGTGTCAGCATGAATTCAGAGATGATTTGGGGATCTACAGCTGAGTGATACACAAATAAGATACATTTTTGTTCATAGTTAAGGTAGTTCAATGCATATTTAGGATTTAACTCCTGAGTTTAAAGCAACGTCCTCTCCCCTTATCTCTTTCACATAGGTGGCAGGTGTTATGTAATTTACAAATGTAACCTGGGCAGGAAGATAAGACTGCATGAGATAATGTTGCTAAGTTTCTGAATTGAGAAAGCTGGTTAGATGACCAGTTAAACATCTTCAAGAAAAATACAGCAAGTCCAGTTGCCTTGACTTATTTTTTACAGATATACCATGACTTGGATGAATGAGAACCTTCACAGACATAATGTTGCTGAGGGCACAGAACACAGGACAGCTTCGGATTACTAGCATCTGTTAATTGTTTGCATGTTTTTCATAGATATAACAGGTATATATTAGTATATTTAACAGACCCAAAGATAGCAAATAAGATAAGTTCATTGTTAGGTTTTGCAAATTCTTTAACTGTACAGATAGCCTGTAGCAATGCAATAATGTGAAAGGCATAATGCAAATCAATTTAGAACTCAAACTGATATGTTCAGCAATGTAATGCATGGTACCCTCTAGGATGCCTCTAATTGGTTGCATATGTGTTGTTTTACAGCAAAGTATATTGGCTGCTACATGGATGACACGCGACAGAGAGCACTCCGTGGAGTGTCCTTTTTCGACTACAAGAAGATGACAGTGTTCCGTTGCCAGGACAACTGTGCGGAACGGTAGGATGGTGATTGCTGAATGAATAGAGCTTTATTAGTTTGTGCACATCAACAAACTCTTTTCTCCTGCCAAATCCCCATCCTTTTTATGATTTAATTCCCTGTGTTGAATTGTAAGATTTATTTAGCATGTATACGAAGCTGTATATTTCTGAAGACTTAATCAATCATTTTATTGTAAGCTGTGTGTTTTAAAATACTAAAAGGCAATAAAATGTTATAAACAAATAAAAGGTAATTTTCTGGCAGGATTTTGGATAGCTGCTACATACAGTACTTGGCAGTTTGAACGTTTTTTTTTTTTTCTTGTTTTATATTACATTTAGCCAGCACTGGAAAATCTCAGTCAATCTAACAAGGCATTGATAGCTCAACTGTTTCACAATCTCTTAGGGGAATTCTTGGGGCGGTTTGCTGTTTTAAGACATATGGAAACTGGCCACACTAATTCCCAAATGGTTTCACAGCAGTCATAGATTTAATGAGATATTCTTTGACGTTAATCATTGAAATCCAAGAGCCTCCAGGGTTTTTACATTTAAATTCCCTCAAGTCCATACCAGCTTGTTAGGCATTACAGTAGTATTATTGGTTTCATATGCATCTCGCTGTATGTGAAAAAGTATTACACCTAGCAAATCCAGTATAATTATATGATTCAATTACAACTTAAATTGCTTGATAATAGGTTATGAAAGATCTCATTCAGAGCACTTTGGAAGACTTGAAACCTAGGGAACCTAAACTGAAAGCTTTGACCCTTCCTCTTTGGCCCGCAACACTTCTCTATCTGTCATTGATGCTGTCTATTATAGTGAGAGACCAAAAGCGCACTGCACACTGCTGAAGGTATAACAGAATAGACCATATTCAACTTCATACACACCTGAAATTACGGGACTCCTGAGGCATGCTAAAAATTACTTAAAGAAAATGTAAAAACATTATTTTAGGAAAGTGAATTCAATTTTATAATAGTTGATGGGGTCAAATTGATGATCAATTTCAACTGTAGTGATGACAAAAATCAAAGGACCAGGATGAAAGGTTTTTCTCAAACAAAATCTAAACCGTGAATTTGGTTTTCATTTGGGAAACTCCATTAATTTCCAAAATCATATGTTAAAATCAAAGGGAATTTAAAATAATAATTGACAAGTCTCTGATGGCAATGATGAGATTTTTTGTACGCACATCTATACCAAATTCTAAATGTGTATACCCAGTTTAAATTGCTAAACATGCTAGTCCAGCAATGGCTAGATGGTGCCTTGAATTCTGTGAAAATTAAACTTAACTGAAATAGTCACATCTCTGTGAAGCTGCCCATACACCTTACAATTATCTGCAGATTTTCTATGGTCAGATGGAAAAGGTGCAACAGATTTCTCCATCTACATTTAACTGTGTGGATGGAGTAACCTCCGCCTGGGCCAATCTGTTGCACTTTTCCATCTGACCACAGAAAATCTGCAGATAATTGTAAGGTGTATGGGCACCTTTTAGAAGAGAGGAATTAATCCTTGGATTCATTCAGCTGACCATGTATCCTGATCTCGCCTAGTCTTTTACAAGAAGAAATGTTTTGTGAACAGAATATAAATCTAATCTTGCTGTTTGAAAGGAATTGTAATATTGCATAGTTTTCTTGATAGAATATACAAAAGTGCTGTTTAGTCCTGAGCAAACTGAAGAGAGATGCTGATTGGTTGCCATGGGAACCTGCTCTAGATTCTGTCTGCTCCAGTTTTGATACATTTCCCCCAGTGTGCTTTTAGGTGCATTTAGCTACATTTTAAGATTAGTTTCCCTAAAAGTCTGGTCTTTTCCTTTACATTTTGCTTTAACCCTTTAGTGAATGAGTAGGGCTACAAGTACCCCTTAGTCATTCACAAGGAGGGGCAGCATCTGGGTGCCCCCTTTATTAAAGGGGGTACCCGAAGGCAAATAAACCCCCCTGCCCGCAGAACCCCACAATCACAAAGCCAGGGTGGTTTGTGTCGGAAGAGGCCCTTGTCCCCGTCAGAATGGGGACAAGGTGCTTACTACCCTCCCAATGCCGAGGGCATGTAGCCTGGTATTACAGAGGGAGGGTGGGTGCGCTCTTTAGTGAATAACCCTTTTTATATAATAAGCTATCATTACTTGGTAAGTATGAACATTGAATTGTTAACATTTAGCCTTACCACATCTGCACTATGACTGTAGACTGTGCTTGAGAACAAGGCACTGCTCTACATACCTTTTTGATAGTGTCTTCAGTGCAAGGAGCTATAAATATTTATTGCTGTACTGCACTGCAATAATATAATAGCATGTGTCTTCATGTCCCAACCAGAATTAGAACAAAGAAGGCCCCCCAAGGATCCCTCTACATGAGCACTTTGATTGCCACAATTGGTGGTATTAAATAGGGATGGGCAAACCAAGCAAAATTCACAGGAAGTTTTGTGATCCCAGGATAAATCTGCTAAACCCAAACATATTGCCAAACCCCATTTGATGTCAATTTGTGCTGAATCGTATTATTTTTTTCTGCCTTTTTTCAAGACCAATTTTGCATGCAAGCATTTGTTAAAAGGGTAGCTGGGCACTGCCATAGGGGGCATGTACCAATGCAAATTAAAAAAAAAACATGTATCAATGCAGATTCCCACTAATATCCAGTGTAAGGGGCATCTTCCTCACTGACAGCCTTTGTAAGGGGCATTCTTCTTGTCACTAACCACCAAGTGGGGAGCCCTTCTTCCAGTAACCACCAATGAAAGTGGACACTACACTTTCCACCAATGTAAATAAACTTAAAGAAGAATTATGAGGTGAGTGATTTTCACTCAGGCTCATAGTTCTAGCCGACCTGTGACAATTAAACTGTCACAGTTCGGCTCAGTAGATCGGGAAGTGAGCGAACACATACCGGCGCTCGCTCACTTCTCAACCCTGTCATGTCTCTCTGCCGTGACAAGGCAGAGCCAGCTGTCACTCACGCAGTTGGGCGGATCCAGACATAATTGCAGAGAGCCATGACAGGGGAGGGACTGGATTCCCCCCTCCCTGCTCCGATCCTCGAGCGCTGACTGGTGGAACGGACGGGGGAGGGGGCGGGTACAGCTGGCTCTGCCTCTAGATAGGCAGAGCCAGCTGTCACTCATGCAGCTGGGTGGATCCAGACATAATTGTCGGGATCCGTTCCGGCTGCGGCGTCTCAGTATACTGAGCTGTGGGTGACGGGAGGACGCTCGTTTGTGTCTTCCCGTTACCCTTAGGAGAACTATGGGGAAAAGCCCTAACCCCATAGTTCTCCTTTAAAGAAAATGTTAAAGACAATAGGAAACATGTTGCAGCTGGTAAGCAGCAGAACATTAGCTGCATCAGTGTGTCACAGAATCCAGTCTCGAGATCAGTGCAGCAATTTTCAATCAGTAAAGAATGCCACATACATATTCCACTCTAAAACCACAATCTCCTTTAGAATTTTTTAAAAAAAAGTTATACATTTTGTATTGTGTTTTTCTGTGTTCTCACCATGGCTTCTTCACACCATGTCCTGACCAGATCGGGAACAGATCTGCAAACGCAGTGCAGTGCGTTTTTGCCACATTTTGCAATTTTTTGTGCGTTCCAGATCAGAAAAAAATAGTGCATGCCCCTGCATCAGAATGGACTGCACTGGTGTGAACGGTGCCCAGAAATACCATAGGAATACGTTAAGATGGTTTTCAGGTGAGGACAATTCTGGTCTGGACATGGCGTGAACAAACCCTTCGTCATTCATTTTTTGTAGCATAGTCATTAAAAAATAAACTGCTACATTTATAAATCACTTTGCACTGAAAACATAATTTTTGTGTCGTAATACAATAGACAAATCGCAGAGTAATATAATGGACAAATCGCAGAGTAACATCAGTACTTTATATTTATAGTGACACTATTTTTTCCAGTTTTTTTCATTCAGTTTTTTAGTCACTTTAAAAGATATACCAAACTGAAAGCCATGTTAAAAAAAAAAAAAATTTATTTTTACTTGCTTGTCACTATTTGTAACTATTTCTTGAACTGTAGAGCTTTCATTATTTATCCATTTTTACATAAGTAATGAAAGTAACAAATGGCCATTATTTATGACAATTTGTAGTTCGTTTTGAAGCATCCACCTTTTACTAGGTCAGTACAATTTTGTTAATATGTTGCTGTCCTCTTTTTCAGGGGATACATGTTTGCTGGACTTGAATTTGGAGCAGAGTGCTACTGCGGACACAAAATTAAAGCCTTAAATGTCAGTGAGACAGAATGTAATATGGAGTGCAAGGGAGAGAGGAGCAACATCTGTGGAGGAGTCAATCGTCTGTCAATTTATCGACTGGAGCTCACCCAAGAGTCTGCAAGGAGGTGTGAGTACTGATCTCTAAAGCCCATAGCATGAAACTGTTTACATTTACAGCAGAAAAAAACAACTAGAAGACAAAAATAGGACTTGTGTTGCATATAGGCAAGCTTCTATTTTCAGTGTATTATTTTCAACTAATGCACAGACTTAATTCTTATTTTGTTTACACGGGTAGTTTGTGCTTTGCACATTATAAAATGCTTGCCTGCTTTATTTAAATTAAACCTGTCACAAACCTGGGGAATGAAAACAGAGCACATGATGAAAAATGCATATGCAGAGGTTACCTCTTTTGAAAACTATATTAAAATGATATGTAGATCCAGAGCTAGAGGCAGATTTTATAGCTATATGTAAATATCAGATGTTGCTGCAAAAGTTGAGCTTGGTCCCATCCTCCTCTACCTCCTGAGCCTCCCTATTGATCAGTGCAGCTACCCATCATATTGAAGGATGAGTAGGGAGGCAGAAGGTAGCTGTATTACAATATTACATAAAAAGCTGAGATTTAAAGTGACACAAAAGTCAGGAGTTAAATCTTAAAATGCAATAAAATACTTTAACTATTAACAGAAGTATATCTTATTTGTGTATCACTCAGCTGTAGATCCTCAAATCATCTCTGAATTGGTGCTGACAATGTCCTTCCTTCTGGAGGGTGGCTACTTTTGTCCCTCATGGTCCCTGGTTGTGTTGTAAAGTCGCCACTGCCCCAAGCTCCCTCCCGTGATGGACTACAATCTCATGTTTAGTTTACTAATTTGTATTGAGATTGTAGTCCATCATGGGAGTGAGCTTGGAGAAGGAAGGATGGTGTCAGCATGAATTCAGAGATGATTTGAGGATCTACATCTGAGTGATACACAAATAAGATAATTTTTTTTGTTGATAGGGTATTTTAATGCATTTGTAAGATTTAACTCCTGAGCTTTGTCCCTTTAAGTATAACCTTAGCAGCTTATCCCTAGATCTGCTTACTGTTTTGACAAGGTGTTTTTACTGAAGGTTAACTCTGATTATGCTTTTCATCACGTGCACAGTTTAAGTTCACATATCTACAGCAACCTCCAAAACCCTGCAGCTATTGATGAATTCTGGGCCATTCTGATACATTCACTAGTGTTAATGCTTACCTGCCTCTTCTTTTCTCAATCACATATTTGCTAGTGATGCAGCCTATTATAGGGCCAGTAGGAATGAATGGAGAGCAGGATGGAGTAGCAAGCTTTTACACCCCTAGAAATTTGGAATCATATAAAGATGTTTGTAATAGTTTGCTTTGTGATCAAAAGTTATCAACCTCTGAACTATCATTTATAAGCTGATGGCTAGTTGCAACTAAGGTGTTCTTGCATATATTTATTCAAAGATAATTTGATACCTTCAGTATAAAGTGTCTGAGAGTTCCAAAAACATGTTGGAAAATGGAAATATGCTAATACATAATTAACTCTGCTATTAATAGACTCTCTTCTCGGGTTTAGCCACAGAACCTAGTGGTGGTGCTACCTCCTCATGAGTCTGCGTGGCATTTATTGAGAAAGATGATGATGTTCCCCATCTATGCAAGTGAATCATGTACTGATTCAATACATGCCTCAGGCAGACATAGTTCCGTATGAGGCTACACCGTTCTATAAAATCACAGCTACTTGACAAGATTCCAGGGGTTAGGAGGTTTTACTGTTGAGCCTGCACAATTCTAGCTTCACCAGTCGATGAATTCAGACAGATATTGGGTCACAAGCCATTTTTAGCTCACAGTTCCTAAGATCTGCAGGCAGTTAGCTGTAACACAGCTCGATTACCCATCAACATAACAGCATGCACAGTTTAGGCATTTCAACACTAAACATATTTCCCTGCAAGTTTTTAGAAATCTCCTCTACTTCACCTCTAATTGAAAGAATTTTCCTCCCACACAAAGTTGCATTGTGCTTTAAAACTATGTTATTACTGTACATTATGTGCCTTGATAATCAGAGTATAGTTCAGGTCAAGTGACCAGCAAATTATTGATATTGGCCTATCAAATGTTTTGATTCACGATGGCACAGGATGCATAACTGATGTGTGGGGATAATCAAAGAGTCAATTAAAAATAAATTAGAAGGTTAATGCTTCATTCTGCTATCTATGTTAGTCTCGGTAATGTTTGACCCATGAAGTTTGAGGGTGCAGAACTATATTTAGTGAAACTGTTAGGTCTCAGTAATTCACTTGAGAGGAATCATAGCCACTTATGAGAAAAGTATACACTTTGTATTGTAAGTGCAAAATAAAACTCACTGGGGGACATTTATCAATTCTGTTGCATAGAAAGGCAATGTTAAACAGGTGAGACCGAGTGTATGGCAGATTTACTACAAGGTTACAACTTGAGTAATAAATTACTCCCTCAGTTGCTCTAAAGAAGCACTGACCTGACCATTTCTTAAAGATGAACTGGGGCTACCCATGTACCACAAAGGTTAAGTGCTCAGTTTGTCTAGGGGACTCGAATAAAGCAGATTTACTTACCTTATCCTCAGTTCCATCAGCTTTCTCCAGGGTACTAGACCGGTCCCTGCAGGCTCTTCTCCCTTTCATTTTAGCATTCTAAGGACCACTGATGTCATCAAATATTATGCAGGTCCATTGACCTGCATTAGACATGAAGATGCTGTGGGCATTCCATAGCCAACGTGGAGGGGGAGAGAGGTGAGCGCTGAACACTGCAGGGCCAAGAAAAAGTTGAATAAAACTGCTTTATTTGAGTTAATAAAAATTGTAATTATCCTCAAAACAGGAATAAAAGGGAAATCTTCCAATAGTTACTTTAATGGCAACTAATAGAGGATTTCTCTCACTTTGAACATATTTCCTGTCACTTCCTGTTTTGTCTTCAAGATGAGAAGTGAAGTAACATTTCCCCCATAGGACGCAGATGGCAAAAAATGGCATGCCATACACATTTGTAATGGATTTGCTAGATATACACTATATTGCCAAAAGTATTGGGACGCCTGCCTTTTCACACACATGAACTTTAATGGCATCCCAGTCTTAGTCCATAGAGTTCAATATTGAGTTGGCCCACCCTTTGCCGCTATAACAGCTTCAACTCTTCTGGGAAGGCGTCCACAAGGTTTAGGAGTGTGCCTATGGGGATGTTTGACCATTCTTCCAGAAGCACATTTGTGAGGTCAGTTACTGATGTTAGACGAGAAGGCCGGGATCGCAGTCTCCGCTCTAATTCATCCCAAACGCGTTCTATCGGGTTGAGGTCAGGACTCTGTGTAGGCCAGTCAGGTTCCTCCACCCCAAACTCGTTCATCCATGTCTTTATGGAGCTTGCTTTGTGCACTGGTGCGCAGTCATGTTGGAACAGGAAGGGGCCATCCCCAAACTGTTTCCAAAAAGTTGGGAGCAAGAAATTGTCCAAAATGTCTTGGTATGCTGATGCCTTAAGAGTTCCCTTCACTGGAACTAAGGGGCCAAGCCCAACCCCTGGAAAACAACCCCACACAATAATCCCCTCTCCCCCAAACTTTACACTTGGGACAAAGCAGTCAGGCAAATACCATTCTCCTGGAAACCGCCAAACCCAGACATGTGCATCGGATTGACAGACAGAGAAGCGTGATTAGTCACTCCAGAGAACACGTCTCCACTTCTCTAGAGTCCTGTGGCGGCATGCTTTACACCACTGAATCCGACGCTTTGCATTGCACTTGGTGATGTAAGGCTTGGATGCAGCTGCTCGGCCATGGAAACCCATTCCATGAAGCTCTCTATGCACTGATGTTGTGCCAATTTGAAGGCCACATGAAGTTTGGAGGTCTGTAGCTATTGACTCTGCTGACAGTTGGCGACTTTTGAGCACTTTGCTCTTCACCATGCGCTGACCTTGCTCTGTCATTTTACGTGGCCTACCACTTCGTGGCTGAGTTGCTGTAGTTTCCAGTTGCTTCCACTTGGTTACAATACCACTAACAGTTGACCGTGGAATATTTAGTAGCAAGGAAAATCTTATTTCACAGAACACCTGAATCCAATGATTTGGAGGAGTGTCCCAATACTTCTGGTAATATAGTGTATTTATTGTTAGCTTGTCAAGTAACCAAACATTCACACCAAATATTAGTCCCTAAGTGGAGACAACACAAGGTTTTTTATGTGCTTTTCAATGTGAACAAAAGCTCTGGGTGTGGCCCCTAAACTGTGTCCACCAAGCAAGCAGACCTTGAATTACCTCTATGAAAATCCCACCAACCTACAATGCAATTGAAACACCCTAGAGGCCAGTAGAGAGCTAAGCTGATGCCTGCCTGCTCAGCATGCCCAGCTTTAAGAAACTCCTGGCTTACATTGAAGATGATTTGCTTCCAAAGGTAGTTCCAGGCATCCTTAGTTGCCTGCATATAGAAACATCTTACACAACACTGTAGCCAAGGTTCCCTTTAAAAGCCAGTCCACCCAAAACTAACACTTTAATGACATATGATGTTGAGCTTAAGGTCCCTTTTACACGGCCTTAAAAAAAGAAAAACCGAAAAAAAGAAAAGATGCCCAATGCAAGTCTATAGACTCTGCAGCTGCGGACCGGGATAATGTCTCAGTACCTGTGATTGGCGCTGTCAGCTTCCTGGCGGGCTCGGCACGTGGAGCTGCGAACACGCCCAAGCCTATCACTACTTGTATCATGTGGTATATATACTGAATGGCCAAAAAAAAAAGTCACACTCTAATATTTTGTTGGACCACCGTTAGCTTTGATCGCAGCTTGCATTCACCATCGTTGCAATGACACATTTATTTCCGTCCAGAGTTGTATTAATCTTTCACCAAGATCTTGGAGTAATATGGGAGAGTCTGACCTCTGTGTAAAGTCTTCTCCAGCACATCCCAAAGATTCTCAATGGGGTTAAGGTCTGGACTCTGTGGTGGCAAATCCATGTGTGAAAATAATGTCTCATGCTCCCTGAACCACTCATCACAATCTGAGCCCGATAAATCCTGGCATTGTTATCTTGGAATATGCCCAATGCACCATCAGGGAAGAAATAATCCATTGATGGAAAAAACTGGTCATTCCATATATTCAGGTAGGCAGCTGACCTCATCTTTTGGGCAAATAACATTGTTGAACCTAGACCTGACCAACTGAAGCAACCCCAGATCATAACACTTCCTAAAATGCAGTTGGTGACTTTTTTGGGGCCAGGCAGTGTATAATCTTTATATAAAATGAGAAATAAAACATCTCATTTAGGAACCATGTGCTGTTAAATACAGTTAAATAAGAAGTCCCATCATGAATTCCAATTTTAGTGCAGGGGAGGCCCATCGCAAGGGTAGTTTTACATTTCCTCAGAGTTCTCCTTTAACTCCAGCACCCCTATGGTAATAAAGCCGCACCACATACCTAATAATAGAGTAATAAAAAAATAGTTTGATATGTGCTTCAGTATATTTTTTACATGTGTCTCCCCCATAGGCTATCAGTATGTGTGATTTCTATAGAGGGCCCCTGGCAGCCCAGTGTTGTGTATAGGGGCCCCACTCACCCCAGTGTTACATCCCACGTCCAGTGCCAGCAGCGGCTCCTCTCCTCCCCCCTGTCGGTTCAGAAGCTCCAGCAGATGTCCCGGGGGAAGGAGGCCGATTCGAGACTCCGGCGGGTGAAAGGTGTAGTAGTTGGGGAAGTTCCCATAAGGAGCTGCCCCGGGATCCTCCAGGTCTGCCATCACCGACTGCTGAGTGACAGCATGCAGGGCAGTGGGCTTCCGTCCTCCGCCATGTTTCTACACCCAGAGTACGAACACTGAGCGAGCGGCCATGTTACTACACTCAGACTTTGAACACAGAGCGAAAGGCCGTGTTACTAGAGATGTCCAGTTCATGAACGAATCATTATTTTGAATCTATTCTATTCACTGAAATTGTGGAGTCGATTCAGCTGAGTGAGCTGATCCGTTTGCAGCAGCTCCGTGTGACGTATAGCAGAGACTCTAGCTAGCTAGCTTGTAATATGACCCGCGAGTGAAAGCCAGGCTTCTGCCAGCCCCTCCCCTCCCACCCCTGCAACCAATCACATCCGAGTCACTTACAGAGTCTAATCATATGAGTCGGCTGAGTCTAAGAATCGAAAGAATCTACTAGTTAAAATAATCGAATCAGTTTACTTAGTTAGTAGACTCATTTGATTCTTTAACTCAGTAAACTATTTTCGATTCTTTGAGTTAAAGATTCCCCACCAGTAAAACAATACACGGAATCAATGAGCAGGTTGCAGCAGTGATAAGGGACAGAGAGAGTTTAGATTAGAGGAGATCCTCATTCAGATTGATGGTTTAACCCTTTAGGATCAAATTGGCTTCTCAAGGAGATATATATATCTAGATATATGTGTGTGTTAAAGGTACAGGCATTTCTTCTGAAACATCTGTCTCATTCAGTAGCTATATAATAAAATGGTAATCTGATGTAAACAGACACATGTCCGTTTACATCCAATTCCCCATAGACTTGCATTGGGCCTGGACACGGATGTCCTAGCGAGGACAATCGCTCCATACTGCTGTGATCAGGAGAGGATCCGTGCATGGATCCTTTCCTGATCAGCCCGTATAAAAGGGGCCGAAGTGTTAGTCCTCCATAAACAGATGTCTCATTATCTCATTACATATAATTTGCAACAATGGATAGATAGATAGATAGATAGATAGATAGATAGATAGATAGATAGATAGATAGATAGATAGATAGATAGATAGATAGATAGATAGATAGATAGATAGATAGATGGATGTACTATAAAGAATATTTACCATAGATAAATTCTGTTCCTAAGGAACTTTGGATCATATGTAGACACTAGAGAGTTACAAAATGCAGCATTAAAATATGTTCCAACATGCCTATAATGAACTTGCCATTCATTGCTCCCATGTCAGTATTAAGAGTAAAGAAAACATAATGCAGTATTCTGTTCTGGCATGAAATGTAGTTATGAAAAAATGACATTTATTAACACAATTTCTTGTTATCTTCATGGTTGTGGGATTACTGTGAAATTGGTTCAAGCCTTCTACAAGACCTGTCAGTTATATGACTTATGAGCTGTCTTTGTGTGGATGATGTTTTATTCAAGTACACAGGGAAGTCCATAGAAAAAAGTAATACGCACTTGCAGTTTTCAGTCAGATATCATATCTCTGCAGCTTCTTACTTGGTGACTTTCTGCTGATAACTCTACTACCTTGACTTCCACAGATAAAATTGCTCAGCAGATTAACAGATCTATAAAATGCTGGCTAATCATCTTTATGGAACAATTGTTCATCAAAACTTGCTGTCATCATAAGTTAGATTATTTTTTTTTGCCTGAGTGCGGCAGAGTAGCAACTGCCTTTCTGAAAGATTCGTCTTCCTCTTTGGTCTGTGTCAGCATAGTTTGACACAAAGGAATGTCTTGAATAAAGGCAATTTTCAGTGATATGTTATTATGTAAGTTTATCTTGAAGCTGCAATAACAGTGGAAAAGCTGAAAAAATAATAGTCAAATTACCACAAGCTTTTTATATTTTGTATTCTGTTAGTGAATGCCATTTTTCTAAGCACAGCACTAACTCATCACTATTATAGAGTTGTTGTGCTTACACATAACTCAGTTCCGTGACTATATGCAGCAGAGGAAGAAGCGGCTTTTCCTGTATAGTGACTATATGCAGCAGAGGAAGAAGCGGCTTTTCCTGTATAGTGACTATATGCAGCAGAGGAAGAAGCGGCTTTTCCTGTATAGTGAATATATGCAGCAGAGGAGGAAGCGGCTTTTCCCGTATAGTGACTATATGCAGCAGAGGAAGAACCGGTCTTTTCCTGTATAGTGACTATATGCAGCAGAGGAAGAAGCTGCTCTTCCTGTATAGTGGCTATATGCAGCAGAGGAAGAAGGCTGGGAACAGTAAAACAATAAAGTGAGTAAAAGAGGGGATCCTTTGGGCGTTTCTTTGAAGAAGCAGCGACTATGTAAAACAAAAAATAAACAGCCCCCTCTCCTAATGTAAAACCATTTATTTTATATAGCGTAAAATTCTCATAAAAACTACTCACATAGAGATAAATTGGAATAAACAATAGGATAGCAGGCAGATCCCAGGGAATACTGACTAGCTGACGAGTTTCGGGGAGCTTCCCCCTTCCTCAGTGCTATGAGGAATGGGGACGCTCCCTCAAAACGCGTCAGCTAGTCAGTCTTCTCTGGGATCTGCCTGCTATCCTATTGTTTATTCCAATTTATCTCTATGTGAGTAGTTTTTATGAGAATTTTACGCTATATAAAATAAACGGTTTTACATTAGGAGAGGGCGCTGTTTGTTTTTTGTTTTACATGGTATGTGAGGATACTTCCTAGTGGCCTTGAGGACGGCAGCCTTTTACTTTTACGTTGATGTAGAAGAACTCTTCATGCTGAGCGCTGTGGTTTACATCAGTATTTTTAGCAATGATTATGTATCTAGAGGCCCCCTTTAATGAAAATCCAACCAAGACAACAAAATAACTTTTACAGGCAATGTTACTTAGAGGACTGAACTCCAGCCTTGCCTGTAGTATTGCACAGTTGTACAGGCTCCTTTAGAAGCTAAAGCAAGTCACATAGAACATCTCATTTTCTGGCTGGAAGACGTTCAGCATCATCTAGCTCTTTCTTCCTCATCCTTACTGCCCCCAGCCTGCACCTTTCTTTCACTAGATTTCAGTTTTTTCAATCATAGAGGCTCAGCACCACATGTGGGAATTACTTAGGGTAGTCTTCATGCAAATGCATGCAACCTAGGAATGCTTACTTTTTCAGGCTAACTGACAGCCAACCCACTGCTTCCATAAGGATCAATGACTCTTGAGAGGAGTACTGAGTCAGTGATGTTTTCAGGAAGTAAAGCACCCTTCTGGACTCTCCCACCAGTCGCATTGCATAGAAAAGCACAGAGATCAAATGATGACACCATTGGTCCTAAACTAAGTTATGTAATGAAAACAGGTTTTATTTAAAATGTCAGTAGCCTGTTGATTAGAAGGAAGGAGGAACCAGGGAAGGCAAAATATAAGCTGATTGAAATACCATACTGAACTGCCAGTTAAAACTTGAAGTTTAGAGAGCTCTGCACAAGAGTTGGGTGTTAGGAAACCTAAAATCCAACCTAAACAATGAAACAGCTTTTGTAAAAAAAACCTAAGGTACATTTCACTTTTTAAAACCCAACTCCAGTTCAATCAATTTATCTTAAAGTTGATTCTCTATACCCTCATGGTGACAGCACAGCCATGGCTTTCCTGCTCCTCTGCTAATATGCTATACTATTAACATAGTGATGGGCACCTTGTAATTTCAAGGATGGATGATGTTCAGCATCCTGCAGCCACTTCCTCTGCACCTTGTGCATCAGGGACACTCACTAGTGAGCAATATGTGCATCGGTCTGCATGATAACACAATGCACCAGGGAATGTCCACTCACTGTAATATTTAAAAGAAGAAATAAAACTATGTGCCTTTTACTTTTTATATGCCAGTCTTGCAAATGCACTGTTACAGTGCTGGCCCTGAAAATACAGATGTTGTCAGCAATGATAGAGGAGTCTTCATTCCCTTACCATCACCTATTCAGCCACCCACTCAACCTGTCAACCACTACCCCAGTAGCAGCAAGCAAGAGTAAAGTGGGGTATACACAGTTCTATTTTTTTTGTTCAACCCATGGGCTGAAGGGGAAAAAATAGAACAGATTTCTACATCAATACTTACGAGGGTTGACGGAGGAATCCCCGGCTGTTGGCATTGTAGTCTGACAGCAGCTGGCTGATTGGCTGCTAGTTCCATTCGGCCAAGAATTTTCAAACCGGCTCCTTCAATCAGCTGATTGAGGGATGCCAGGTGGAAGGGTGCCGAAAGCGAACCATGGTACGAATTTCAGCTGTTTCTTCAGGAACTGGCAAATTCAAACCATGTGTACCCGACTTGAGAAAGCATATCCAATGATAACATTACAGCGTCTGCAAATTGATTTATATACAGGAGGGAGCAATCTAAAGTAAGAGACACACTAAATAAATGTCATATCAAAAAAATCAATTTCGGAATGTTTGTTTAACTTTCTAATAGTTGATGGGATCCAATCGATAATCAATTTCAACCACAATGATACAAAGTTGGAACATTTTTCTCGATTGAATGAAATTCTAATATTGAATGTGGTTTTCGTTCGGGAAACTCCATTTATTCCAAAATCAAATGTTACATCCAAACGGAAATCAAATAAAACTTTGGACGACATTCATCAAGTCTCTGATGGCATTATTGAACACTCTGACGAGATTTTTTGTATGAAAGTTTGTTTGAAAATCTACCTACTTAAGTGAAAGTGTTTTCTTTGTTTACTGTAACTTTAGAAAGAAATTGGTTCGCATACCAAAATGATTTGGATCATGATAGTGCCTCTTGTTTGTTTGACAAATGAAATTGATATTATTTGTCTTTTCTATGAAATTGACCTTTGCATGACTATACATGAATATAAAAGACTCTGGGGTATAATAATTAGGACTCATGTATTTGTGACACCATTAAAGTCCTTTGATTTATCTCTATTGTTTCTCTTTAACCCTTATATAACACTAATGACACTAAATTGACCCCAAGAATATAAGATTTCTTTGGTGAGCAAAAAGTAGAATTTAAGCAACATGCTTGAAATTCTTCATGCTTTATTCCTTTAATTCTGATGATATATTCTAGATATACAGTTATTAAGAAGCCCTGCAACATACAAAAGTTATTCAAATGTGAGATGTTTTATAATTTTACCATTTTTAGCAAATGAACATATTTCGTTTTATAAGGAATTTACCCTGTGCAAAATGCCGATAGATTCCATGCCCAAGTTAAACCTGTGTATACTTAAGAGAACTATGGGGTAAGTGTTTTTCCTCATAGTTCTCTTTAGGGTCACAGGAGGACATATACTAACCTCCTCACGTGACCCAAAGCTCAGTATATAGCGGGCTATTGCCCACGATATACTGGAGCACCGCAGTCAGGACAGATCCAGACAATACTGCTCAGTGTGGGGAGATGACTGGGAAGTGAGTGGACAGCTTCTTTGTCACAGGTCGGCTTTAACTATGAGGATGAATGGAATCAGTCACCTCATAGTTCTCCTTTAATGATCATACAGTGTATACTTTAGTTAGATAACACAGTATAGGGTTTGATTTACTATAAGATTAAATAGAGAAGATCAGGGATTCTAAATAATTAAAACATAATTTATTACACTGTATGTGCACGCCGTGGCTGCGGGAGGATCTGGAAAACACAGTTGAATATATCAACGGGGAGTCCGGCTCTCCTTCCATGTCCTAGAGCACTTTATCCCCCTAACACTCGACGCTTGATTGGTAACCTTTTCTGATCCCCTGAGGAAGCGCTAAAAGCAAAACGTGTCACGATTAACACCTGATACACAAGCCATTTTTTTGGACCACCATGTGAGACTCTCGTATATCCATCAGGAACTGACTAGAATATGTATAATAATGAACAGTTTTGGCATTTGTTTATTTTTGGATATTATCTGGCGGCGTAATAAGGACAAAATGGTTGAACTTTACTATACAATAATTCATTATTTTATATAATTTTGTATGAGTATTCAACAATAAATAGTTTTTTCTTTTAGCTCCATTTGTGCAGTGATTATGACACCTTAATAAAACCCCACTAAGTTCCTTGATATATATATCTCCATATAGGGGGTGAGGTGTCCTCGGAATGCGCACACCGAGGCAATAAATAATTTTTTATGCTATTGTACACTGTATAGCTCACTGATTCAACTTTACAGCACTAGACCACATTGAACAGAGTAACAAGGTGTCCTAATACGCACCCTATACTGTCTTAATAAGAAGCAAAAATTAACGTGCAATATTACCTTGCAATCTAATTGAACAATTTTCTTTACATTTACCAACAATTATGAAGTACGACAGCTTACCTGGCTAGACACAAATTAAGTGGCTTGTTTAAGTAGGTTACCACTCCGTTTTAGTAGATCTAAGACTGAGTAGAGATTGCACATTCAAATTGCAAGATATATAGCCAAAGAGATTAGGTATGCTGAGAACAGAAGGACTCTAATTAATAAGAGCAAATAGAAAAACTTGTAGCAAGTAATGACTTTCGCTTTGGTTTTGAAGTCTCTAAATTGATAAATTGCAGTGGAGTATAACACATTGCTGCCTAAACCAGTCCTTTAATTTAAAAGGAAACTGGTACTGAGGGAACAGGTACACTGCCACTGTTGACCCCCTTAAAGAATACTAGATGGCTTCATTGTTAATTCAAGCTGTGCGGGGACCCAGGAGATAAATACTTCCAGAAGTGTTAATTTCCCAGGAAACTTTGGGGGACCATGTCTACTAAATGGAGTGGTGTTTAGTGACATGAGCCATGGGAAAGATGAATATTTGCCTCTGCAAGTTTACTATAGCGACAGGGTTGCTTTAAGGGATGCTAACATCAATTTTTTAATAACTTAAATTAGGGCTGGCCAACTTACTCAAGTGTGGCCCTTGACATTATTAAAGGGCTGCACATAATATTTAGTCAATGTAATGTTACATAAAGCTGTCAGACTGCAGACATGCAAAAGGAGATTGACAGAGACTACAAACATGCTATGGGAGATTGTTGGAGACTGGGGACATGCTGTAAAACAAGGGTAGGCAAACTTTGGCAGAGACCTGATCAGATTTGTAGTTTCACCACAGCTGGAGTGCTGAAGTTTTCCTAATACTGCTATAGAAGACAGGCATAGTCTGGAGACACATTACATGAGACTACTAGAGACCACTGCTATCACAAACACTTTACAAATCAATTATTCCACATGTGGGCTCCCAACATCCCTCTTATAAATTATGCCACATTTTATATTGTTCTCTGCAAGGTCAAGTCTAAAAAAATCAGAGGAAAAAAACCAAATCATAAAAAAGGAAACGGTATATAAAGAACAGAAAAAGTACCGGTATACATAATAGTGTACATTGAATAAACCAGTTTAACTACTAGAAGCCAGTCTAAATAATACTGTGTTTCCTTCATTGGCTAGAATAAACACAAAAACATAGGCTACTATCTGTTGGGCTGTGAGGATAGCATAGTAAATGGTGAACAGCTTCTTGCGGCCCCTTAGAATCTTCTAGTGCTGGAAAGTACAAGCAAAGAATTAGATTTTACGTTGTTCCTTTTATGTAGTTTAAAAGTAAACTCAAGGCTTGACTTACTCCATTTCTACTGCAAACCTCAAATGTTCCAGAATCTCACCTTTGCTTTTGCTACTAAGCCACATCATAAGGTATTGTATTGTAATGCTTCAAAATCTGACACCTGAGCCCTCAGATAAACTTTATAGTTTAGAATTTGGAAGAAAAACAAGAAATTGGGAAATTAACAAGTGAACAGTTGATTACTCAGTTGTGGACTTTGCAATGTTTTATAAAGGTTATTCAGATTTCAAGAGCATTCTTCTTTCAATATTTTGATGTTTAAAAACCTAAAAAACTTGTATTTTCCAAGTTGCTAGTTTTTGCACTTTCTGCTTTAGTTTTGTTTATATCTAAATCTTTTTTTTTAATATAGAGAATTATAATGCATAAGTACATGAGTTTCTACAGTGATCCCCATTGGTGATGTCTCCATTTGTTTTTTCTTCTTACCTGCTGCTTTCTTCTAGCTATATCACATACTTACATAAAAATATGCAATAAAATCAGTGGGTACAAAGTAATAAGCCTGCCAAGACTAGACCAGTGTCAGCCCTTCCTTTAGAGCTGTGGTCAACTCGGTCATTTTAGGATACCCTTTACAGTCGTAAACTGCAGCTATCTAGAAAAGTAAGATTAGCTCATGTGGATCTGTTCTGCATTATACACAGCTTTTAGCTGGAGTTTTTCTTTGAACAACTTTTGCCACTCAGTGAAGTGTCAAAAAAAACGTTGTGAGAAGAAAATCACAAAAGAGGCAATAGTTTTTAAGCTCATAAATAATCATAAGACATACTGAAGTATTTACTCATTTTGAAAAACATGGTTTATAAAAAGTGTTATTAAATTATTTCTTGGAGACATCGATTTTTAGAAAAACATATTTTAGTATTATTCTTGATTTTATAGAAGTTCTGTGAGTGAACAATCAAAGAAACAGATGTGAACACTACAGTCTTTAATTGTAAATTCTAAAGAACGGTTCAAGTGTCAAAAAGAGGAGTTCACATATAAATTGGTGAAGTGGTTTCTTTTTCTTATTATCATTGTACTAATGTAAATGTAAACCCTTACTGGATGACATTTGGTTAGCTAAATCAGGCCTTCTTAAACTTTCTCTACCCGTGACCCCTTTTTGGCCAAGGACATTTTTAAGTGACCCCAACGTCGGTCAGTGTCTCCCCCCTCCCCTAGCGTAAGTCGGTGTCTCTCTCCCCCCCAGCACCAGTCACTGTCTCTCTCCTCTCCCCCCCAGCACCAGTCACTGTCTCTCTTTCGCCTGTGCCCCCCACACAAGTATCGGCCATACCCCCCTGATGGCGGTCCTGGCCGGGTACTCGGATCGCGACCCCCCTGTTCACTTGCGGGACACCAAATGGGGTCGCGACCCACACTTTAAGAAGCACTGAGCGAAATCACCAAATATTATTAAAACTTGCCATTGTTTTTTGAATATAATACATCTTTTATTGATCAGTGCTGCTAACCTCCTGCGAGGCTTTGTCACCAATTCCTTTCTACATGCACTCCAGCAATGGCTGCATGGGATTTCTCAGGCTCCATTCACATATGACATTTGCGTTTCCCACACATTTTTTTATGCGGGAGACCGCACGGCACGAAAAAGCTAAAATCTTACATCTGCACGGATTCAGCTCCTTTGCGGCTATTACTATAGCTGCAAACGTGCGGAATCTGCCACCGAAATCGCGCTTCTACTATTTTTGTACTAAGTGTGTTATGCTATGCTGCATGTATGCCAATAAATTAACGTAATTGATTTGTATTGGAGTGCCGACATCCATATTTTTACTTGTGCAAAGACACGGTGGCCATCTGTCGACTGCCGCTGCACCCACTTAACGTCTGTGGATAAGTGGTTCGGAGTGCGTTGGGTATATGGACTGTGAACTATTTTGCAGACCGCATGGTCCCCGCAATAGTCTGAACAATGCACATTAAAATGCATTGTTTTTTATGTTTAGAGCAGTTTCACATGTAACACTCCTGTGTGAATGGAGCCTTAGGGTGTGTTTTCTGATGGTGGCAAAAATGGACCATACCTGGGTAATGTAAGTTAAAACGGCTACCTGAAGATTCTATCAAAAACCAGTGTGACAGGGTCACAATGCTCTAGCACAATTGAGAGACAGGGTCGAAAATGTCAGAATCTGATTGCAGTCTCAGTTCAATCCACCAGATTTCCAGATAAATCACAGCTATCCAATTTTCTTTAATTTGGGTTCAACCAATTGCCCGATTTATGCTTGATCATGTAATCAATTACAGCTGGGAAGACTGATTGATGAAATCTGGTTTTCTGTGGTTTGCACAGCTTGAAACTTGTGTATTCCATGGAGTTTATTTACTAAAAGCAATATTGCAAGGGAATTTGTACTGTGCATGGGAATATTATTTTAGCTTATTGAACATGGTAAAATGTCACTTTGTAAAGAATACCCAATCATGTGCAAGGAAAATTTTAAAAATAGTATTTTTGCTCGCACATGATTGGATACTGGAAGTCAGCAGAGTTTTACCTCATTCACTAAACTAAGGGGAAACGTCCCTTGCAAAGTGAACAGCTTATTTGCTTTAAGTAAACCAAACCCAAAAGGTTCAGTGAATTGTGAAAACAGATCTGCTTATTGTGCAAAATCACAATGGGCCAGCACTTAACTTACTAAACTCAATGATGTGATCATTAAAAAAATTCAACCAAATGCACAAATGGAGCTGCTTGCAAAAGTTTGCATATAGGTCGAGTCTTTCTACAGATTTAGTGGATTATCTGTGCTTGCACAACATATAAATTCAATGTTGACGTATGTGATTTATAATTCCTTAGCAATGTGCTGTAATGACATATTTCTGCTAAAGTTTTAACTCTTTTTTTGTTGCATGCAGATGGCAGCGCAATTTTTCGTGGGTGTTTCCGCCGGCCGGACAATATATCTTTAGCCCTCCCAGTTAGCAACATTATGTTGAATATGTCTGTGGATAAATGTGTGGATCGGTGCACAGAAAAGGTATGTCTGGTAATCTTCTTTATGTGGTATTAAAGTTTAAATAATTATTTACTCTGTACGTAAACAACATGACATTTTTACAAGAGAACTAGGAATGTAAAATATTTGGTGGTGGCCTGACATATCAGGATACCAATTTTCCCCGAGTTTGCTCAAGCCTACACAAAACTGTCAGTGACAACCCCCCCCCCATCCCGCCCCATCAGTTGCTGCAGCTACACTTTACAAAGGGGCCGGGTCTGCCCCTGCCGCAACTGATTGGGCCAGGAGAGGGATGTGTTAGTGACAGTAAGCCTGTGCCTACTGTATAGGTGCCACTGTCAGTGGGTTTCCTGTTCTAAAAACACTTACCCCTGGCCTCCAGTGTGCCTCTAGTTTCTTACAGAGTCACTATGTTGCTGCCCATCTTTTCTCTGTGATGTCACTTCTCCTTACTACAGCTTTTTGTAGCTGAATATTGCACTGTGCACCCATAGCTTGTAATTTGTCTGTTGGGGGTCTGTTTGGGTTTTCTCTTGTGACATTTCTACTCACGTCTGCCAAGAGACTACTAGGGTACTGATGTAACCTAAGCTTCTTGTTTCCCATCTCTGGAGTGCATTTTGTGTATGTGAAAGTAGTAAGAGTACACACATAGGAAACAAGTTGCATATTAAGCTGGTCACACACTGGCTGATTTTTGTATAAATGTTTATACATAACATCTGTTCAAAACATTTGATTATGCCATCAGAGATTTGCTGAATGTCATTCAAATTTTCGTTTTGATTTTAACATTGGACTTTTGGAATGAGTGGAATTTTCTGAACATTCACTGTTAGAATTGCATTAGTTCGAGAAAAAACTTCCATCCAGCACCTTCATTTTTTTTCATCACTGAGGTCAAACATGATAGTCAATTTGACCCCATTGACTATTAGAAAAACAAACGTTCCCACAACAAATAAATAAATAAAACAATTCTAATGATGTAGGCCAGCTTTAGTCTATTAAGAGCTGTTGACATTGTCAGTGCCTTCCTAGTCATTTCAAAAATATCGTATGTGACTTCAGAGCATGCAATATCAGATACCAACAGAGAATATAAGTAAATTTTTGTAAAATTAATCAAATTTAAGAAGGAGATGCTTTATAGATTTCATAGAGAAATATTGGACTTTTTCATTTTCAGCCACAAAATAGCTCACAAAACGTTGAGTGCCAGTTGTACATTAAGAACAAACGTAGAAATACCTTGCCGCACTCCTTACCGGGAAGCCCCAATTTAAATAAGGGGGGGATGCTCGCAGTGACCACGGATGGCGCCGCTAAACAGTACAAAGATAAACGGATGTCACCAGCACACCAATAGTGTTGAAGTCCAAAGTGTTTGTTTATTGGAACATCATGTCACCAGAACTAGCGCTTTTGGGGCCACACAGGGTCCCCTTCATCAGGCTCAGCAACGTCATTGCTGAGCCTGATGAAGGGAACCCTGCGTGGCCCCGAAAACGCTAGTTCTGGTGACATGATATTCCAATAAACGAACACTTTGGACTTCAACACTTTTGGTGTGCTGGTGACATCCGTTTATTATAGTTATACATTAAGAGCACTGACGTCTTGGCTTCTAAAATCAATCAAACAATGTCTAACATCATGGCATGTATGTCCTAAAGTGTATTTTCACTTTTACAGTCAAACTTGAGAAAACCCCTCTATGTGTTTGTTATGCGTTCCTAAGCACACATCATAACAGAAAAGAATTAAAAAAATAAATGTTTTACCTTTTTTAGATGTTTCTGTTGAGCATGCCTTTAAAGAGACTGCAAGCTTTTCTGTACATCTTCAAAGTGACAGGAAACTGTCTGTCCTCCCAGAAAGACTAGAGACACTCTGATCTTCCTCTCATTAAGATACAATGCTTCTAGATCTTTATTCTTTTCTTAGTTCAATCCGTGTACAAATCTAGTTTGCAACTGATAGTAAGATCTGCTAGCACAGTACAGACAGCGTTCATTTTGGTAACCTCCGCTAAGTTATGTTATGTGAAAAACATGTAACAAATATAAAATAGCTGTTATCCCAATTTGGCTGTAAAAGTGGAAATACACTTTAAAATACCCATTCTACCAGTGTTATATACCCAATACTAGCCTACCTGAATATGTCTACTGCACAGCAGAACTAAGACCAAGAGAAGAAGAATCAGCTATCGCAACTCTATTGCCTAATCAGGGATCATACATGCATTCTCAAAGGAAACCTGTGCTAAGAAAAATAGAAGACTGCTATTACCAATCTCCTCCTGAAATTGCTAGAGCAGATGTCTGGCTGTCATGATGAGCAACTCGCTTTGTTACTTTCTAGATCACTGGACGGGTACAAATATGCAGCCAGTGAAGTCACAGTTCCTGATCTACAAATGTGTCCCAATATGTGACACTGAAAGTACTTATGATATTAGCCTAGCCAGAAAACTATTATTTTAGTAGAGGTAAGCAGTAGCAGTATCTGTGCTTCTAACAGAACATGTTGTTGTTTGTTTTTTTTAAGAGAGTAAAACGGAGGGATGACCTTCTTATTAGTCTTACCCTGCTCCTTTATTGTCCCATCTCAGACTGGCATGGGTCTTAGTTAGTATGTTAACAGCTGTATCATTCGGCAATACAATGGAATGAATACTGGTATTTATTCACTTTAACACCAATTAAAGATCTGGTGAGAAATGCACTGGCTAAGTTTAGAGCGACGTTGCCCATTGCAATAAAACAAGGCAGCAGCTAGGTCCAACAGTAACAAAGAGGTTTAGTATACATAATGGGACTATAGACAGCACAATATATGAACCAAAGACCTCTCATCACTCATGTACCCAATGGATGTCTTCCTGACAGCAGTCAGTAGTCAATCAACTGCCTCAGCCGACCGAATGGTGATGGATGCAACACAGGCTGCAAATCCCCCGCCTGCATAAGACTAGAAAACAGATCACTCTGTCCCTAGACACAACTGGTATGTCTTCTGGAAGTCAGATTAGAGGGGCTGCCCTCTAAAACTTGAATGTGTCTTTCAGGTCTCCCCATTGATATGTCTCTGCACCAAAGCCTTGCTTCCCTCACCTCCTTTTCCGCAGGCACACTCTGCTTCCCCTTTATGTGTTCCCTAGGTGGGACCAACTCCAGCCACCAATATGGCAATCACAATCCTCTAGCCCCTGTGCTTCCTTACTCAGGCCTGTCATCATCAGCAGAGAGAGTGAGATTAAAGTGTATATAAAGCTAAAATGTAAAAGCTAGAGACTTTGCTCCTGTGTTCGTCATAATAAACATTTCCATTCAGTTAATGTATAGAAGCTTTCCAAGCCACTACAAATACCTGGTGATCAAGTCAATCTCCTATTGTTTCAAGGGCTTCCTGCTTGTTACTGGCCACGCTAAGCACAGATGAAGATCCATGCAAGCATGGTCAGAATGCCTGCAATTTCTTCACTCTAAGGAATCTTCAGTTCCATAGTCAGCCTGTGACATCACAGGCTAACATGCCCCCTGCCCATCCCTGCTCAAACTTGATTGACGTAGGAGCCCCTGATACCAACTGGTCTGTCAAAGCAGCTGTATTTGTTTGCAAGCAGCAAAGTGGACACAGTGAGTTAGGTGGATATAGATTCTCACAATAAATATACAGGCCCTCTTTCCTTTTGCTACCATCCTAAGCCTTTCCAGCATCTTCAAGTGGAGTGTCACAGCTGGTTAAAGCAGTAGCCATTGACAGCCTGTTGAAGTCCATAGGCTGATCCTTTGGCTGTAATCAACCCGCCCATCCAGCAGAAGAGTGATGGAAAAGAAGTGCTTGCGGTCACATGACTCCTTTATAAATCCTCTAATTTAGGTGCCTGACCAAAGTTTTACATAATGTGGAGTGTATATTATGTGATAGCCTGCTTGTTTGTTGGAGACTTTAACTCCAGTGCAGCTATAGTAGCCAGGTTGTGCAACTCCTGCTGCTTAAAAGGGCTGTTGGCTGGGCTACACTTAATAAAAATAACTTTGATTACTGTTAGTTTAAAGGAAATATTTTTTTAATTCAGTTAATAAAGTGGACCTTTTCCCCCTTTTACTAAGAATCACATCAGCATGCAGCTCTAAATGCTGACTTAAAATTATCTTACATCAAACACAGTCCATCTACTTCCTGGTTCAGTTCTGGCACAAATTATGTAATGTGCCATAAGCGTGGCATCTTGGGAAGGTTACATCAGCAGAGCATTGCTGGGAAATCTCATCTGTAATCTCATGAGATCTCAGGGAAAGGCATTTTCCTCCTCTGAGATGATGTGCATGGCCACATGTCCTAGTCAAATGTCTAGTCACATGTGCCAGAGGTCAAGGAAGAAAATGGAGAGCTAATAATCTGCCCTTAGTTAAAATGGCCACTCTCAGTAGACTGGGGAAGAAAAGAGAAATATGGTATGCAAAGAATGCAATGCCTGCAATTATCTAGAAGTCTGTGTCTGTAGATTGTCATTACTAAACATTTCTAAAGATGTGTGTGTTGTTATTTTAAAGATATGGGTAAAAGTCCACTAACATTTTGGCCATTGCTATCTTGTAAAGTAGGTAATTTCACAGTTTCACAACTATTAGCACAAGTAACTTCTTCCTATAGCAATGGCAAATTCTTCTTTCCTGTGCATGCAACTGATTTCCGTTTGTCCTTTGGACAGTACGTGGGATACAAAATTTGTTTGACAAAACTTTATATAGACCTAAAAATAATTTAAATCTATATATTGGATAAACCCAATTTTTCCTACTTCTATTATGAGTGTGATTTCCCATCCCTTTTCATACATTGTGTTACCTACCTTTGTACCTTCCAAACATTTTATGTGTCCATCTTACAGCTCCCTCGTCAACTCCTCCCATGCTCACCTCCAGGACTTCACTAGAGTCTCTCCCATTCCCTGGAACTCTTTACCCCAACCTGTCCGTATATCTCCCACTCTGACTGCCTTTAGGCGATCCCTTAAGACTCATATCTTTAGGGAAGCCTATTCCACCTCAACCTAACCACTCAACCATCACGTTCTCAAACAATTCATCCCCACACAGCTACCTCCTCATCTATCACTGGCCCCTCCCTTTTAGATTGTAAGCCCTCAGGAGCAGGGCCCTCCTTACCATCCTGTCTTGAATTGTATTGTGATTGTAATGTCTTCCTTATATTGTAAAGCGCTGTGCAAACTGTTGGCGCTATATAAATCCTGTATAATAATAATAATAATAAGATGCCCAAACCTGTACACCATATTGAAGATGCCATCTAACAAGTGACTCATACAGGGGCAATACTATAGTTGCATCACATATTTTTATCTCCCTTTATGTAAATTCCAAAGGATGTTCCAGTGGACATGAAAAGGGGGTGAACAAGGCAGAACTGGGTGTTTTATTAAGGTAAAATCTGTCTGGGAAAAGCTGATGGCTATTGAATCAGGAATCATATGTGTATTAAAAATTTTATGAATATCACTGTAAAGGGCTATTCTTTTTTTAAGTTGAGAATTAAACACAGAACTGAACTGGCAAGGCCAAGCACAGAAAAGCAAATTAGATTTTCTTCAAATGTCTTCAGCCATTAGTCAGATACTTTTTTACACCTCACACTTGCTTAATATTTTGAATCTTTATTTTTTATTGCCTGCTAAACTGATCGTTCAAGCTTGAGCCATGAAGTGGTGATTTTCATAGTAATTGATATTATATACCCAACCCATCAATTTGCTGCAGAGAACTGTTCTCTTGCATTATTTTCACTGTTGATAAACTTACTATAGATAATAAAGGAGATGCATCATTATAGATTTCTCATCCGATAAACATGATGGAATTTAGCACTCAAAGAACACATGGAAAATCTTCACCAATCTTCATTTGTCTATTTTACCTGCTAAGATTATTTAAATCACATGCAGAGTGTTATAGAGAATTATTATTAAAGCTGAACTCCAGGCAGATATAAAGGGCACAAATAAACCCAGATCTGTATCCATTAATACACTCTGACATGTATATATTTTTTTAAATGTAAGCAGTGTACCTACCTGAATTTGAATTGATATAATTATCTATCAGTCCCTGCACAGCATAACTCAATCTGTGGGATGGATACATATCACAATGAGCAAATATGTTGTGTTGCAGAGCAAGGAGCTTGCTGATAGGTGAATAGAGCAGAGTGACAGTGAGATGAGCTCATCATTCTGCTGTTCACTGTTCACTGTCCAATCCTAGGCTGGGGCAGGGACAAGACCTGTAAGTATTACTGAAATATAGCAGGATTACAATCAGGTCTTCTGCCCTTCCAGACAGGACTATGTATAAATCTCAAGACTGGATGGACAGAAATACAAATCCTTTGGCCAGTAAAACAACTCTCATATATGTGTTTTATCTGCATATTTATTTAAATGTTTACCTGGAGTTCTGCTTTAAGCTGTATCCAGATTAATGGCTTCTGATACCGGCAAACAGTGTAACAACAATTGTCCAATAACCAAATTATGTGGAGGACATGAAACCTGGTATAGGCTCTGGGTTTATGGTAAAACAGAAAAAAATAACTGATACATTTAAAAGTATAACAATATCGATTCCATACCTAAGATATCTATTAGGGATGTACCGATACCAAGTACCGTACTCGGTACAAGTACAGATACTTTTCGAGCTCCAAGACTAGACTAGAGAAAAATTCAAAAGTTAGGAGGCAGCTATCATTTGTAAGGAGCACACAGAGCTCCTGGGATTTGAACATCTCTGTTTTAATGTATGGTTTTGGTTTTATAAATATAAATAAAGGGATGCAGAGATACAATTTTTGCAAGTACAAGTACTTATACTTGCCCAAGTACTTACGAGTACTGATACATTTTTGTTTAGTGTCATGTGACAGTTTTTCTAAAACAATACAGACTAATGATTTCAGGACAGTGTGGGAGTGCCAGGGCCCAGTCACAGCTGCAACCCTGGTAGTTCTCATGAAAATGCCAAGTATCAGCACTGGCCTGAAAAGTATCGGCGTATCCCTAATATCTGTGGAAAAGGGTGCCGAGTTTTTCAATACTATGTTTGGGAGATGTATCATTTATCTAATCAATTACCATTTGTTCTATAATCAGCTCATCTATAAATCTTTGATATATAAAAAGGGTTTGTTTTTTTACCAGTTTTGAAAATAGGCACTTTGGATCTTTGCAAAATATTCTGCAGTGTTTTTTGAATATTTTTCACACTGAGAGATTTTTGCACTTGAACAGAAAATGAGAACATTGCATAGCTTGCTCACTACAAATAAATTCTGGTCTATTTTCTGGTTAGACAGGATTATAAATATCTACATTCAATGCCCTTTTGATCACTTGGTTGTACTGCCTTGATGTCACTCTACTGTGCGGAGGAGGGTTTATTCTCTCTTCCTAAGATAAAATAAAATATATATTTATATTGGTTTACTGATGACACTAAATCTGTGTGGCAAACAGCAATCATCCCAGTGACCCAGACTGACAACATATTATATAGAAAGAAATGGGTAATGGAAAAAGGAAATAAAGATTGAGAGGTTTGAATATATACTTACAGTATATAATGCTTTGATTTCCTTTATTTTAGCTTTAGCGTTTAATCATGATTACAAATTTCATACTCAAATTCTATCGAGTTTCCCAAATTTGGAAGATAAAACTGAATATGCATTTTTATAACTCTTGTAAAATATGACAGTTATGAGATACAGCTAATCCTGTACCTTGATACTTTTACTGGCTAAACGTTAAATATTTCCAGTCATAAACGTTGGTGTCTCGCATGTTTTATCATATTTGAGTTTACAGTGTGCTGGAATGATTTCAAAATCATCTGCTTTACTCTATTAAATTATCAGGGCACAGTTTTGAAATTCTGTATTTATATTTTTATTTTGCATATTTGCCCTAATATGTAGTTATCATTTTTCATTATTTTAGCTAAAATTGTGATCATGTTAAATAGAATATTGCCTAAGCATGGCAATGCAAACTATCTGCTCTGAAAATCAGTAGTTTTAAATTGGTACCTGTCCTTGGAAACCATTATAAAGCTGACCTGGGGGTTGGAGGCTGTACCATGACTAATATTCCTGATAATAGGGCACTTAATGAAGTTTAAGAGAATGTTCACATAGCTTATCAAATAAGGTGACGCTGTCTTCACCTCCATAATCCAATAATGTGTAAAAAAAAAAGTCCTTTTAAAAAAAAAAAATCTTAGCACAAGATTGAATGCTGAACCTTTTTCCATGAGCTATGTTAACATTCACTTTGCAAGGTGAGCAATCTTTACTTCTTTAGTAACTCAACCTCAGGCATCATAGCCACTTTAAGCTCCAAGGTTGCAGCTCCCCCCTTACTTCCCATTAATTATTAACTAATTAAGTAATGGATGAACAACGCTATTTTACTTATGCTATGCACCGGTTTCTTCAACTTTGCAGGCAATCCTGGGCTTTCCTCTAATTATTCCTAGCATAGTTTGTATATTGTGTATTTTAGATATGCAATTAAATGTACAGTTACAGGTCTAGAAGTGATAGCTAGGGGAAAAACTTCCCTTGGGGTAGTATTGGCGAGGTTTCACCCCTCCCTGATACAAATGTAGAATCATGATGTAGGCCACCATCCAAGAGGGAGCGCAAAGTTCCCCATTCTAAGGCCAACATGGCATAGAACCCCTTTGCCACATCTCCAGATGATGGCTGAATGCACCAGACTGACGGCATAGCTTAACGAGGATAATCTAATGGGAAAAGGCTGGATGCTCCTTCACTAGCTGGCTTTGGTTTGACACGTTTTTGGCTGAAACAGGAAAAACTGCCTGTCAGTGTAGCACATCACCACAACACACTGTGATGTGTTCCAAAACACCCTATATTTTGTCCCCCTGTGTGCCATAGCTGCCATTACATTTATTTAATCTGGTGACTTGCTCCACTTCCCACTTGTTCATGACACAGGCAAAGTTTCCCTTTTTGTGCTGCATGTCACCGCATACCTCTTTACTTCAGTTTTTTTTGCACAAAACGACACCCCCTTATCCCCCTCCTTGCCATAGCTGCTAATAAATTTAAGCAATCCCCTTTATTGAAAAACAAGGTCTGCAAGGACTAAAGTGAGAGTCAGAGGTGCTTTTAAACAGTGTTTAGCAAGTAGATATTTATTTTGTTGTTTATTTGTTATATGTTTAAATTTTTTATTGTAAGGTCATCCCTGCCAAATTGAAGCAAACATGGGTAAGGACAACAATGCAAACTAGGAGCAACCTTTAAAAAAAAATAAAAATAAAAGTCTGAAGTCTAAACACCACTCTGATCCTATGCAAAAAAAATAAAATAAAAGGGGCTTTCAACAAGATAAGGCTACCACCTTAGGCATTTGCCCCTCAGAGGTGATGGCTACAAGAAATTCCACCTTGCAGGTGAGAGTAGAGATAGGAATGTCTCTAATGTTTAAAAAAAAGGGCAGTTTCTGAAGTGCAGACTGAACCAATTTAGGGTATCGAAGTGTGAGAGGCCAATGGTCTTTAAACACGATAGAAAGGGCAGAAACATGACTAGAGACCTAGTGACATAGTGCTGAGACCAAAACACTGGTTCAGACCCACTTACCCAGTAGTTTTTCTGCCAGTGTCTGCCATTTAGTTGTCTGTTTTTGCCCATATTCTTCTAGACCAGTGGTTCTCAACCTGTGTAACCTCAGGACCCACATTTGTCCTTGGCCATTAAGTGGTGACCCAAGTCAACTTGCAATTGAACGCACGGTATTGCGGTACCGTGTTTTCCAGTGCGTGCAATTGAACTGTGGGTGGGAGGTGTGTTTGGGGTGCCATTACAACAAATGGAATGGATCCTCAGCTGGGGGTCCAGTGCTGGGCTGCTGTGCTGTGACGCAGCTCCATCCATACATGCATAGCTTGTACAACTCCCTTGCGAGCCCTGTAGAGGTGCCGGGAGCCAGAATGTGACGTCACTCCTATCCAGGCAGCTCTACAGGACACGTAACCAATGCATGTATGGATGGATGGAGCTCCCTCATGGTCATAGCTCCAGCCCACCCCACCTGAAGCTGACACTCGACGCCGGGCAGCATATTCTGAATGGCTGCTCTGCTTGAGAACTGACAGTGCTGTGCTAGGGGGAGGCTCAGAGACTCTCACCTAGAAAAGTGGAAGGCACATGGCAACCCACTGAACACGGGGTCGCGACCCACTTTTGGGTCACGACCCAGCAGTTGAGAACCAAGGTTCTAGACCATTATTTCTCAACCTATTTTAATCACAGCATCCGGTTAATGCATGCAAAATCTTAATGCACCCCAGTTGAAATTTGTTTTAAAATGTTACTTAGTATCAATGGAAAACCTGAGCCTGGAATAATGCCAAAACCGCCTTATTTTAGCAAGAATTGATATAAGGCACACTCAACGCTCCGGTTCCACATCCCTCAGTTGCTCCCCCCTTCATATCAGATGCCCCCCTTCATATTAGAAGCCTGACCCTTCATATCACAAACCCCTTTTAAACCACAGTCCCCTCTTAACCTTAGGAGCCCCATCACATCAGAAGTTCCCTTCACAGCAGAGCATCCCCTTTTCACATAAAAGTTGATCCTTCACATCAGAGTCACCCTTTTCTTATTATTGCCCACTTTTCACATGGGAGCTTCCCCTTTTACATCAGGAGCGCCTCTGCACATCAGAGTTCCCCTTCCCTTTCACTTCAGAGTTTCCCTGCCGCATGAGATGCCCCCTTCACATTAGTGCCCCCTTTTCACATCAGCAGCTTGCTTACATCAGGGGTCAACTTCACATCAATGCCCCCCATTTCACATGAGGAACCTCCTTCACAAGTACTCCTCCTCTTTCACATTAGAGTCCCCCCCCTTTACATCCGTAGCTCCTTTCACATAAGCGGACATCTTCACATTAATGTCCCCACTTTTACATCAGTGCCGCCTTTTCCACATCAGAGTCCCCCCTTCACATCAGGGGCCCTCTTCACACATTGTAAAGAATATTTAATGTTCAGTGCGGCTCTTGCAGTATGTTATTATATATATAGTTTGGCCCCCTTCAAACTATGCTTTGCGTTAATGTTCCTACATTTTAAGGTGCACTACGTTAATCCTTTCATTTTGAATAGGATAGAATTTAACAAAAATCTTTACGCTCCATTCACACAGGAGCGGTTGTCCACGCATAGTCGGCCGGCCGAATATGCACGGAGCCTCTCTAAGCAGAAAAAAACAATGCACTTTAATGTGCATTGTTCAGACATTTGTAGTGACCACGCGATACAAAACCGGGCGGCCTAAAAAATAGTCCAAGCGGTGATTTTTTGACAGATTCCGCATGTTTGCGGCTATATAATAGCCGCAAACAAGCGAAATCCGTGTGGATGAAAGATTTTAGCTTTTGCGTTGCCCAGCGGTCTTCCGCTCGGAAAACCATGCGGAAAACGCGAACACTATATGTGAATGGAGCTTTGTTGTGCTTTGCTGCTACCCTTCGCTATGATGCTGCCAGAGAGACAGGCCTGTGACCTCTTTAAATTACATATACAAGGTGTTCTGTCATTTTTCTCATTTGAATTAAAGTCTAAAAGACCTATAAGAAATTTTTGTTGAAATCCTGGTCTAGAAGGTACTTTTTCTGCATTCAGCTAGCTTCCTGTCTGTTTTCAGTAAAACAAATTGCATTATACTTACCAATACAGCTGTTAAACCACATATGAAGCACAGAGTATATCTAATTCATGAAAAATGAATAAGTTAGCCTGTGATTAAATGACAATCTGTTTTAACTGAAAATGTCAGAGCCTGAATCACATCAATGGTACCATATGACATTCTGCATTCCTCCTCTATTACACTTACTCACTGTTCTCACTGACTTCCCACAGGAATATCCATTGGCAGTGCTTGCAGGAACAGTCTGTCACTGTGCTTTCCCCACAACTTATTTCACACTTCACGAGCGGGAAGGCGAGCAACTGTGTGCTCAGAAATGTACTGGAGAGGAGTTTGAGAGCTGTGGCACATCGGATTACTTCATAGTATATCAAACTCAAGTACAAGGTAGGACTACTGACACACTCCAGTAAATCGTCTCAAATGTAATGATATAATGGCAGGATTATACAGTACTACTCAGGGGTGTTCCTAGCCTTTCTGCTACATGATGCGAAGTGTGAAACTGCGCCTCCTAGCCTAGCTCATGGCTAACACTAAAGCCATGCAAACCACAGACAAAACAGCAGAGAGCAGCACACTTTTTTTTAAGGAGATAACCTAGCAAGGACCCATTAAAAAGTAAGGAAGTTTTGAACAGTACAAAGGCAAGTAATGCAGAGGTCAGTAGTATTTAACGCAGAATTCAGAGGTCAGTAATATGTAACACCGAGTCCAGAGGTAAGTAACGCAGAGATCAGTAATATGTAACACAAAGTGGAGAATTCAGAGGTTAGTAGAGGTTTGTTCTCTGTGCACAGAGGATTGTTTCTGTCACTGCCTCTGTGCACAGAGAACAAGTTTGTGGTGTGTGGGGATTGGTGCATATTCCATGAATACCAGAGTACTCAATCCATCTATGTATGCCGCACTAGAGGTTGTGACAGGGTGCCTCTGCCAGGTCATTCTGGGTTACCCACAGTGCCTGGTCCCCATATTGGTGGCCTTGGCTGTGCCAGATGTGCTTACACTGTACTGGAGTGACAGCAAAGCATGCAAGGCTCAGAACAGTGTACAGTCTCCTTCACTTCAAACTACCCTGATGACACCATAGACTGGCAGTATTGACCGTATTGACAGCCATACCCTCATGTTGCCTTTCCATTACACTGGCCGGGAGGAGTTTATTGCAGGACAATTTGCTACACAGCGGGACTGTCCCGGCAGATCTGGGACAGTTGGCAACTATGTGTCTGCCGCCACTTTTGGTTACTATTGTAGAGCACTCCTGTGACCGGCTCCCATCAGTTTTGTACTGTTTGAAGACGCACCCACCTGATTCAGCTGGGCGGCACCTCAGACAGTACAGGAGTGGCCGATTCAGCTGGGCATGACATCAAACAGTATACCAGTGGCTGGCAACTGAAAGCCGGTTGCTACACTCCTCTGCAATAATAATCAACAAAGTATGTGCAGCCTGAGGCAAAATGCTTAGATTGTATTAAAGGGACGGCCCTATGATTACCGAATTGGCTATGGTACACTGCAACAGCACACCTTTGCAAGATGTTTCCTGTAATAATAATAGTGATAGTAAAAAAAAAGTTATACAACCATTTTCATCTTTTAAGTATAATCCTTTGACTGTGCAGCTTGGTCACAGACTGTGTATTTCTGCAAAATTCCAATTAGACAGCTGGACCCTGTGCCAAGATGCAGAGGGTGGCTGCATATTTTGTATAAAAGTTCCCTGTAATCATCCCTAAATACAGACTGGCTAGGCAAACTCTGCATCTAAAGGATTACATTTAGTATCAGAGTTATGGCAATTTATTGAGAATTTTACTTATGACAGTGGCAGAAAACCATTTAGTCAGTGACTTTAAAAAGTACACTTATTCTCTAAAGTATATGCATAGCCAGACGTTTACTCTTTTAAATAGGGTAGGGGAAAAAACCATGTCAGTTTATTTTTTGGAGGTCTGTGTCTGGTTTGGGGTAATTTCACTTCCTGTCCAGGAGACACAGTAGGGTGAGAAACGAAATCTCTCCAAAATGAGGAAAATTCCCCTCTTAGGCAGTTGTCACCGTACAGGGGCGGACTGACCATATGGGCATGAATTGGCCCACTATTTTAAAAATAGTGTGGAGAAATAATTTCTGTAACCGAAGAATGTTTATGCAGGTGGGGCTTGTCGGTGGGGCTTGTATATGTGTCTTGTATTGTGTATGGTTGGAGCACAAGGGGGCCCCATATTCTCGTATTGCCCCGTGGCCCCATGTGTTGTCAGTCCACCCCTGTCACTGTAACAAGTGGCTGCGACCACTAGAACAAATATAGAGGGTGAATGTACTCAGGGTGACACAAACACCAATAAAAACCTTCCCTATCCTATCTAAGACTAAAACAAAATATGGCCATGTGTGCACATTAAATTGAAGTATACATTTTAATTAAGGGCTGTAATATGTTATTGTAGATTACTGTAGGGACATTAAATAATATATGTAACTTTAGGTAAGGAGCCAGAACTGGGGAGGAATCTCATGTGCTCTGAAGATAGAGTAAGTGTCTCTCTAAGTTATCAGAGTGGCGCTTCTAGCATGCATGTCACCAATCCAGTAAATTTACATTTACACATATTAAGAGATTCTCTCCATCCTGATAAGTGCCCTTACTTTTAACCTATATGCACATACACTGATCAGTCATAACATTATGACCACCCATCTGATATTGTGTAGGTCTCCTTTTGCTGCTAAAACAGCCCTGACCCTTTGAGGCATGGACTCCATTAGATCTCTGAAGGTATGCTGTTGTATCTGGCACCAAGCTGTCAGTAGCAGGTCCTGTAAGTTGCGAAGTATGGCTTCCATGGAGTAGACTTGTTTTCCCAGCACACACCACAGATGCTCATTTGGATTGAGATCTGGAGAATTTGAAGGCCAAGTTAACACCTTGAATTTGTTGTTGTGGACCTGACCATTGCAGAACAGGAACATTCCACAAGTGCTGCAGTTTTGAAGTTGTATCCATCCACTTCCTTGTGCCATTGTAACAAGATAATCAATGTTATTCACTTGACCTCTCAGTGGTCATAATGTTATGGCTGATAGGTGTAGTTCAGAGTGAACACTGCAACTCTAAACGAGACTTTGCAGACAATATTCATTGTGTTTAGCACCAGTAAGAGAGGGGCTATAACCACAGAAAGCACCTAGGCATATTTATGAGGAGACGATGACATACTGAAGGCAGTCATATTGTGTGCACCAGCTATTACTCACGAAGCGTGAGATTTATCACTGACACAGGCTAACATTAAAGTGCTTACATATCCAGGCCAGATATCTGAGACCCTTCAAGGCAATGTAAATGCAATCATCTTTTTGTTTATACAGTTTGATTACTGTGGGGCATATCACATATCTGATAGCTATCATAGTACTAGCACTATATTGGTTATGTCATGCAGTGGCCATTACTATCCGGAGTTTCTACTATATCACGGGCATCAATTGATGGGTTCTTTGCTATGACAATGGTGTTATTTTTTTAATCAAGTGAATAACAGTGCACACACACCAACCCTGAGAAATAAAGCTGCACTATTCTAATTGGGGATGCACCGATACTAGTATTGGTGCCGATGCCAAGTATTTGGGCGAGTACTCATGCTCACCCAAATGCTCGATACTTACCCCTGATACCGGAACTTCCGGTCAGAAGGAAATTACCTCTCACCACCAGTGCCGCGAGGGAACATGGAGCCAGCTTCCCGGCCAATCAGGAAGCTGGGGGGCGAGTAATGAAGCTGGCTTACCGGCCAATCAGGAAGTCAGGAGGCGGGTCATTACCCACCGCCTGGCTTCCTGATTTGCCGGGAAGCTGGATCCATGCTGTTTGGCCGGCTCAAAGCTGATTGGCCAGGAAGCTGGCTTCCCAGCCATTCAGCATTGAGCCAAACAGCATGGAGCCGACTTCCCGGCCAATCACGTAGCTGGGTGGTGGGTAATGACCCACCTCCCGGCTTCCTGATAGGCTTGGAAGCCAGTTTCAAGCTCCCGGAAGTACCGATATCGGTAATCGGCATCAGTGAGTACTAAAAGATAAATATTGGTACTGGTACTCGATAGTGGAAAAAACAGTATCGGTGCTTCCCCAATTATAATAATGGAGATTTAGATTCTTACAAATGCCAATTCCTGATCTATTCTCTTTCAAGCTGAAGTTTATCTGCTTATATTTTTGCATACACAGGTTCCTTCTTACCCCCTCATCAACATGCTAATTACATTTTTAAATAAAATACTTTAATTTTCATTACATACTTTATTTATACACACTGACATCATCACTAAACCTTTAGGCTTCCTAATGCACTGCAGGCAGATGATGGCTGGTGGGACGGGCAGCCAGGATGCTGTACATAGCATCCTAAAAACATCACAACACCCCGCCTTACTACTTTTCTCAAGATAAGGTTACCATATTTTCATATGCTATCTGGGAATAGCCAACTAACCACGCACCTTTATAACCATACCTATGCCCCAAATTTGTAGCCATACTAACAAAATCACACCCCCATTTTCAGAAAAACCTAAACTGTACACTGAGCTGGGCATGCATGGCTCATTGTACACAAATGCTGACAGGTAGGGAGAGGAAGAAAAGTTCCTTTACTTCTACTTATATATAATGCAGTCTGCAAGGATGTCCTGGACCCGCCTTGCCTGGATAACACGATTACCTTTTACAAAACGATTACAAGAAAAAGAGTTCACCTATATGAATTTCAACTGTGTGTTTAGTTGGTTTCTTGGAGTACAACTTTTAAATAGACCCAAAGTGGAAAAAAAGGGTACCCAATCCACAACTGGCAGGAGCTAACCACATTTCCAGTTGCCCACTTATATATTTATAAACTATGGATATAGAAATATTACAAATTATTAATGAGACTGTGAGCAGCCTTCTGCTGAGACAGAGTATTTTACTAGCGACAACATGCAGTCTACAACTGTAGACTGTTGTATGGAGAATAGTATATTAGTATATAACTGTAATACAGTTAGCCTGTATATAACTGTAATACAGGTTAAACTTCACAGCTGATCTATCTAAATAAAGTCCTGTAAGTACTAAACTACAGTTCAGATTTTGTGCCTTTGCTGCATAGTGAAGATATTTACGTATCGTATTACGAAGTATGTTTTAACCCAGAGAAAAATAATAATTTTGTTGCTATAGCACAGATTCTTCATCTCAGTGGTAGGGGATAATATTTTTTTGTTTTTTTACCTCATATTTCTTATTTACAATTATTGGCTTTCTGATATTAAAGTGACACTAGCTTATTTGTGCATCATTCGGCTGTAGATCTTCAGATCATCTCTGAATTCACGCTGACACTGTCCTTCCTTCTGGAGGGTGGCTACTTCTGTTCCCCATGGTCCCTGTGTGTGTTGTAAAGTAGCCACCGCTCCAAGCTCACCCCCGAGATGAACTACAATTTCAATACAAATTAGTAAACTAAATGTGTGATTGTAGTCCAGCACGTGAGCGAGCTTGGAGCAGTGGCTATTTTGCAACACAGAGGGCCACTGGGAACAAAAGTGAGTGATACACAAATAAGATATTTTTTTAATTAGTTAAGGTATTTGAACACATTTGTAAGATATAACTCCTGAGTTTATTGTAACTTTAAGTTTCATCTAGTCAGTAGCATAACTGAGAAATAAATGTATGAAATCCAATCTTAGTCATACAAGACCGAGTTGGACTTTTTATCTGTAAAATATCAATTCATCTTATGCAACATTCATTTTTGATTATGTAACTATTACATTTTCATTTGCATGGACTGTCTACTAAAGTTGTAATGAATACGAATGAAAAGTAATATTTTTTTCACCATGCTCTCCAGATAACAGATGTATGGATCGAAGATTTTTGTCCACTCGGGCTAAACAGCTCATAGCCTTGGCAAGTTTTCCTGGTGCAGGGAACACTTGGGCCCGCCATCTCATTGAATTAGCTACTGGCTTCTATACTGGTAGTTATTACTTTGATGGATCCTTGTATAATAAAGGTGGGTTTGTGTATAAATGTACATAGGCTCTTCAGCCAGCCTCACTGTCATTCACGTTGACCTTATGCAATGGCTCAGATGAGAGCAACACCTGTATTGTTTAAATCACTGATAATTACAAATGCAAATTTAAAGTGTAATAATTGTTTTATTCACCTTTCCTCATTTGAGTAAAGTTATCCATCTTACCAGGACCAAAAAAACATGCCCATCTTGTAAATTAGTAGAATGGATGGCAGAGACATATTTTAAGACGCTCTCTAATGACTGGCTTGGTACTGATGAATTGGCGCAAGACCAATGTGGTGCCTATATTTAAAAGGGGATCAAAGTCTTTACCAAGTAATTACAGACCTGTAAGCTTAACTTCAATAGTTGGGAAGATACTCGAACGTTTGATCAAGGATCGTATGCAATGTTTTTGCTTGAAAATAATATTATAAGCGATAGCATGGATTCACAAAAGACAGAAGTTGTCAAACAAATCTACTTTCTTTTTATGAGGAAGTGAGTAATAAACTGGACAGAGGAAGTGAGTAATAAACTGGACAGAGGAATGGCTGTAGATATAGTATACTTGGACTTTGCAAAAGCATTTGACACAGTTCCCCACATGCGGTTAATCTATCCTAAGTTAAGGTCTGTAGGTATACAACATTCAATCTGTAAGTGGATATAAAACTGGCTTAAGGACCGTATTCAGAGAGTAGTGATCAATGATTCATATTCTCAATGGTCTGAGGTTGTTAGTGGTGTCCCCTAGGTTCAGTGTTGGGCCCCTTACTGTTTAATCTTTTAAAGAAAGATATAGAGTTGGAGATTAAAAGTAATATTTATGTGTTTGCAAATGACACCAAGTTATGTAGTGGAATACAGTCCTTACAGGATGTCTCCAACCTACAAGCAGATCTGAATCCACTGTATTCCCAGTGAGGTTTAATGTTGATAAATGTAAAGTTATGCACTTGGGGACTAAAAACATGTATGCTTCATACACTCTAGGGGGGTATGTTTGGGGAAGTCAATGATGGAGAAATATCTGGGTGTTCTGGTAGATCATAGACTGAATAATAGCATGCAATGTCAAGCTGCAGTTTCAAGCAAGCAAAATACTTTATTGTATTATATGGGGTCTAGACTCCAGAGACAGACATAATCCTGCCCCTGTACAAAGCATTAGTAAGACCTCATCTGGAATATGCAGTTCAGTTTTGCGCACCAGTTCACAAAAAGGATGTTGTGGAACTGGAGAAAGTGAAGCAAAGGGCGACTAAACTCATAAGAGGCATGGAGGAGGTCACCTATGAGGATACATTAGCTGACCTGAATTTGTTCTCTCTGGAGCAGAGGCGATTAAGGGGGGACATGAACACTATGTATAAATACATAAATGGTCCATATAGTGAGCTTGGTGCAAAATTATTCACTTTAAAGGTCACTGCAAAGGACAAGGGGGCTCTCTTTGCGTCTGAAGGAAAAGAGGTCTCATCTTTGCATATGGAAAGGATTCTTCACAGTTAGAGCTGTTAAAATGTGGAATAGACTGGAATAGCTAGTTCTAGCTAGCTAGGTTAACTGTTTAAAACAAATCTGTATGTATATCTAAAGGCACAGAATATTACTGGATATTGAGTTTTTATAGGTATATTAAGCATCAGAGATTGTTGATCCAGGGAATATCCGATTGCCTAATGGGATCTTGTTTACCCTGTTGGAGCAAATTGAACTATGCTTCATAGGGTTTTTTTTGCCTTCCTCTGGATCAACAGTGGGTAACTGTGGGCATAACATTCTGTTTTAGGTTTTTCTTTTTTTTCCTCCTCTCTCTATAAGTTGAACTCGATGGACTTATGTCCTTTTTCTACCTGACTAACTATGTATGTAACCAAGTTCATGCTTATTAATATTCATGAAACTAAGTATATATTTCTCATTAGTTTACAAGAAAATCCTAACGTATTTTTTTGGGGGGGAAATGTAGGTCTAAGTTTTACTTTTACTAAGGTGTGAGGTGAATCTGTGCGATGTGAGGTGCACACTGTTTTTGCACAATGCAGTCGAGTGCTGTCTACAAATGGCAGCTCCAAGAAAAGCTCGGCAACAACAAAGCCTAGCATAAAAAAAGTAAAAGTAGAGAAAAGTGACTTTGATATTATAGACATCAGTAAGAAAATACTACTACCCCCAAATCAAGCAAAAAGACAAAATAAATTAAAAAGACCCCAATAAATTAGAAAAGATAAAAAAAGCCTGCGAAGGTGGGTGAGGCTTCGGGTAGCAAGCAACTTGTGGCTAAAACAGAAATTAGTCCTAACAAAGATTGCTGGTATTTTGTGAATACATCTCTTAACAAGGGTAGTAGGGAAGAAAGGACACACAAGTCAATGTGGCCCACCACAGCAATCCACAGTACAGAATAGCACAATTTAGCACAGATCTCCCTCAGTTTTCCTTATACACTGTTCTGTCCCTACTACATGTTACCCTGTGGCCTGTGTATAGCTCTATATGCAGCGAAACCCCCCTATTCTACAAAAAGTCAGACTGGATGAAATCTTGAAGCTTTATTAACAAACAGGGTGAGTGAAACTGGTGAAAAAGAACATAAAAACATACAATCAACATATGAACATGTAAATAAAGTGATAACAAACAAATATAAAGATAAACAAGTCTGCCCCTACCAGCGATGCTGCCGTAAGGGGAATCTGGGTCTTTACTCCAGAAATGAGCACAGGATGGCATCAGATTCTCTTCTCCTTGATTCCAAAATGGAGACTGGGTTTCCCAAATGCAATAGTTCCTTTCTTTTGGGCTAGAGGTTGCTGGGAACTTTTTAAAGGGAAAGGTAGATATTTTCTCTTAGCACCATCTTGTGGCCAAATTTGAAAAGGCAGGTAAGTAAGTCATGCCTGTGGGCCAGAACATACACTATGCAGATTGTCAGCTCTTCTTATTAGTTCAAGCACACTGACAATATGGCTACCTTCTCATAGTGAGGGGGTTGACTTATTCCTTTCCTTTATTACTCTCCCTAATAAGCCTGCTGACTATTATTTAAAGGGCATGAATTGCATTATGGTGCATAGAGGTTCAACCTGGCAAAATCATACATAAATTTGCCAGTGCATTCAAATCTGAATTCTGCAGATTTGCCGCCAAACCATGGTTAGCAAGAATCCGAACCTCATTTGTACTCATGAAAGACTGATGTAAAGCCTTTAAATGTCTTTACAATGTGCCCTGGCTTGTCTCTTCAAGTTGGGCCTCAACACAGTTCACTGATCTTTCCCTATGTACTTCTGAAAGTACCTTTTTTTTCTTGGTTTCTATATGATCAGTGTCTTCCCGGCCCCATCTATGTAATATCAGGTGTAATTTTACTTTTGCAAATGGCACAATAGCTGTTGATCTAGTGAACTCTTTGGCAGAATTTGTTTGAAGCATATAGTACACTAAGCATGCTTCAGAGAAGGACAAGCTGGGTCAGGCAGAGCTGTACTGATATGATCCCTTTTGCAATCAGAAGAGTACAGAACAAGTTCTACTCAACGATATTTACCTGCAATCTTCCCTAGAATCTTTAGCCTTGATTACCTCTATTCATTTAGAGCCATTTCCTCCTTCCTCTATCCTACAAGGAATTTATGATTTGAAAGATGTTCATGTACTTTTCAAATGTCAAGCAGCATTTGATGTGTGTTCCGGGCTTTTTTTTGCTCATTTGACTAGGCAACAATGTATCCAGGCAACTATTAGATTAGCCACTACGCTCGTCTGCTGCCTGGCATAACTCAGAAAAACAAATTACACATCCATAATTGATGTAATACAGCTACTTACATCTTATGTTTCCCCTGGCTAGAATCATTTGCTTAACCTCTTCAGCTCTTGTACCCATATGTCCCTTATAGCCCAGAGCAATTTTTTTTATTTTCGCCATGGACCTGTTAAGTCAGTAAATAACTTTTTCATTACTTATGATAACAAGGTAATACATACAGTTGTTTTTTGTTTGTTTGTTTTTTGAGGGGAGGGGTTAAACTAGTCCTTTCTTTTGGCAATATTGGCTTGCAAAAATAATCTTATTTCCTATGTAATCTATAGACAAAGACATTAAAAAAAAAAAATAAATTCTGTTTTGACCAGGGTTATTTTTTTGTAAATAAAAAGTGTGCATTTTATTGTCTAATTTGTCCTATTTAAAATGGCACCATAAAGTTTCTGGCACAAAGCAATGCATAGTTATTTGCATATGAGAAAAAGGGTTTTGTTTGTTTCAGTTTTTTGACACTGAACAAAATAAAATAAAATGAAAATAAAATATATATTAAAGGTATAAATAATTTAAATAGAAAAATAATAGAGAGGGGGAGGATGGAAGGAAAGATTTATTAAGGCAGATTAGGATTAACTAAGATTTAAAGGAGGTTAAATAGGAATACATTTTAATAAAAAAAATCTTGTAAGGTTTATTTAACTGATGTTATATGCAAATTTAACAAAAATCAATTTTATTGCAGGAGTGGTTTGGTCACCTCCCCTCCCGGCCGCATCCATAGTAACAAGCAGCGGGAGGGGAGGTGAGTCACAGGAGGCGTGTGTGTGTCACAAGCCCCGCCCCCTGCAGTGCTCAAATCGAAACTCCCTGGCGTGCGGTCCTCTGGCTGGGTAAGTCCGAGCGCGGGGTTGGGGGGGAGGCTAGAGTATAATAGTTGTGAAATGCTATTTAATGTTATCAGAGAAGTGGATTATAATGGGGAATATTACACTGTAATGTTCCCTATTATAATCTATTTCTCTGATTTAATGATTACAGGTAGGCATGTGATCTATCAAAGTTTGAGACTACGTTAGAATGTGTGACCAGTGACGTTGCCACACATTTTAACGTAATCTCACCCAGTTTTTCGGCGTTGGAATAGGTGAAGAATTCCAACGCTTTCTCCGCTGTTCCAGGGCAGATCGGCATCGCAAATCACATGTGCAGGAGAACCGATATGCCCTGAAACAGCGGATCAGTCCTGAAATGTCACTTCTATCCGACTTGGAATGTGAGATCGCAGTCGGATAGAAGTGACATTTCATGACCGATCCGCTGTTTTAGGGCAGATCGGTTCTCCTGCACTTGCGATTTGCGATGCTGATCTGCCCTGGAACAGCTGGGAAAGCGCTGGAATGCTTCACCTATAGGCGGTCACACATTCCACCGCCGAAAAACTGGGCGGGATTACGTTAAAACGTGTGACCATGTCACCGGTCACAAATTCTAACGTAGTCACAACCTTTGATAGAACACCGCCCATCAGGGGGGTATGGCCAGTACCCATGTTAGGGGTCTGGGGGGCCTCTTACATGGGTATCAACTATACCGGGGCGGCATGGCAGAGGTGACAGAGGTGAATGGGGTCTTAGATGTGAACCTATAGAAACAGGCTTTATCTTACTCCAAGCTCTACAAAAGCCACAAGGCTTAGGGTCTGTCCACACCAAATGCAGACCAGATCTGCATTAGTTTCTGCACACGCAGTGCAGTGGGTTGTGCTGTGTTTTTGCTGCATTTTTCATGCGTTCCAGGCCGTTTTTTGGTTAAAAAAAATGTTACGTTTAAAATGGGCTTTCGGAGCGTTCTAGGGTGTTTGCATGTGTTTTTTATGTGTTTGCATGCGTTCCAGAGCAAGTAAAATAGGGCTTGCTGCAGATTTCTTACATGCCCCGGGAACTGAATGCTGCGGTGTGAACCAGAGCCCAAAATACCATTGGAATACATTGCACACAGTTTTGATACGGTCTGTAACTGCTCTGCTCTGCTCCTGGAACGCTCTTGGTGTGAACAAGGCCTAAGTTTAATAATTAAGAACAAGAGTGATGTCTGTTTTGCACTGTTCTAAAGATAATGAACATAATAGAAAAGGAAAATTTCAACTAGGATACAAACAATCAAAATGTAGGGGCTATTTAATGAAAATTTCATTTTCCAGAAATAGCTAAATCTTTTCCATGGTCAAAATACAAAAACTATCCAGTGTCTCTTGAAACTGTCTTATTCTTATTCTCCCTAGCAATAGTCACTTACCCAGGACATGGGGAAGAATATGTATGAAATACAAAACAAAAACAGGTACTTCTGCATTAGTCTCAACTGACAATCGCATCCACATTTACAGTGTAAACCAATACTTTATAGAGACTTGTGTATGGAGCCATTCAGGCTATTTCTGGCAAGCGTAACAAGGAGCTGTGCACATCACATACAGGTGAAACTCGAATAATTAGAATATCGTGCAAAGTTCATTTATTTCACTAATGCAACTTAAAAGGTGAAACTAATATATGAGATAGACTCATTACATGCAAAGCAAGATAATTCAAGCCGTGATTTGTCATAATTGTGATGATTATGGCTTACAGCTCATGAAAACCCCAAATCCACAACCTCAAAAAAGTAGATTATTACATGCAATCAATAAAACAAGGATTGTACATAGAACAATATCGGACCTCTGAAAAGCACAAGCATGCATATGTACTCAGTACTTGGTTTGGGCCCCTTTTGCAGCACTTACTGCAATTACTTTTGCACGATATTCTAATTATTCGAGTTTCACCTGTATATATATAGTGTCTATAGTGCACCTCACGCTGCATAGGATATCAGGGTCATAAGAACAGCAATGCTGAACAATTATCCATATTTAAAAATAATTCTCAGGTACACTTTTTTTATTTGTTTTTTTTTTAAGCATGTCATACAGAATGGTGTATTAAATAAAAAAATCACTTTTCAGCCGCTTTAATTTAAAAAAAAATTTAAATACAAATACTGTTCTTCTAAAAATGTCAAATTAGAAGCCCGATGAATATCACCAGAACAGAAAATGAGTACATGCTGACTTATATGTCCTCTATGGTACGGCTGGTCAGCAGTAAAAACTGGGGCTATTTAGTGGGACAAAAGTCTTTAAGGAAAAATCTGGATTTGTGCAGGAAATGATGGGGAAAAAACAACTCTACATTAGTAGCTGGAAGCATCTCTTTCTGGAGACAAGCTAAGGGTTAGACAAGTATATTGTCTGACTATTGAGCAAGTAAAAAGGACATACTGTAAGTCTGCCGGATTATTCATGCTGTTGTAAAAAAGGCATGGGTCCTATTGGAATGGCAGCATCAGTTCAAAAAACAACACATACCACTAACAAGCACTGATTAGTAAGGTAAATAGGTTTTTCAGTTGTATCCAATGGTCCAGGTGACAAAACTCCAAACTCCCAGGAACCCCCAGGTCTGGGTGAGAAAGCTAGGAAGACCAGGAAGTAAACCTATGATGAAAATTGCCATTAGCTTTTCTTGTGTTATTTATGACCACTTATTAATGACAAACTAAACTGCTTGTGAGATCTGTATACCTATATGTATTAGAAAAGTAAATATCTACATTTCAACTTTGGATGCTTTTGTTTTACGTACTATACAGGTTTTAAAGGAGAGAGAGACCACTGGCGAAATGGCCGTACTGTTTGCATTAAGACTCATGAAAGTGGGCGGAAAGAGATTGAAACATTTGATGGTGCAGTCCTTCTCATTCGTAATCCATACAAAGCACTAATGGCAGAATTTAATAGGAAATACGGTGGGCACATTGGGTTTGCCTCACAGGCTCATTGGAAAGGAAAAGGTAATGTTTAATGTTTTTTGGAATACTTTAATGGTATACAATATGGCTATAAAGAATATCCGTATTATATGAGTACAGTATATGCCTATTTGACATTTAAAGGAGAACTATGAGGTGAGTGCTTTTCACTCACCTCATAGTTCTAGCCGACCTGTGACAATGAGACTGTCACAGGTCGGCTCAGTAGATCGGGAGGTGAGCGAACACATACCGGCGTTCGCTCACCTCTCGATCCTGTCACGGCTCTCTGCCGTGACAGGGGGAGGGGCTGGATTCCCCTCTCCCCGCTCCGATCTGCCAGCGCTGACTGGCGGAACGGACGGGGGAGGGGGCGGGTACAGCTGGCTCTGCCTCTAGATAGGCAGAGCCAGCTGTCACTCATGCAGCTGGGCGGATCCAGACATAATTGTCGGGATCCGCTTCAGCTGCGGCGTTTCAGTATACCACAAGCAGTAGCTCGCGGTATACTGTGGAGTCTCAGTATACCGCGAGCTGTAGCTCGCGGTATACTGAGCTTAAGGTGGCGGGAGGACGCTAGTTTGTGTCCTCCCGTTACCCTAAGGAGAACTATGGGGAAAAGCCTTAACCCCATAGTTCTCCTGTAAAACATAATCGTATAAGAGAGTAAATATGTGCCTATTAGGGAGCAATTATGAATCATGTATACCTCACTTTTTGCACTCAAATAGGATTTGTAAACAATTGAATGACACTACTTGCCTAGTATTTTCTTATGACTTTTAACATATAGCAGGGATAATCAGAAGTCTTCATATAGAGAATTTGTAGTAGCAGGTTGCGGTTAAATACACTGGAGTCAGTTCTCGGTGAGGCATTTGCCCATGCCCCTCCCCCAGCCCACTTCTGCCCACCTCCAACCCGATCCACGAGCTGTGTGGAGGAGGCAGGGAGGACTGAGAAGGGAGGAGACAGAGTAGTCTCCCTGTCCCTCACTTGCTCGTCACCGTTGAGGCATTGCAATCGATGTCCTCACTGTTTTTTTGTTTCTTTTTTTGATTGGACAGCTTGGACCAATGCTGCTTTGCCATTGCTCCAAGCCATCCACAGAGCTCAAGCCCCTAACAGAAAATAATGGCTGTTGCAGCTCTTGCCTCACTAGTTAGGTTACACAAGCAGTGGGGAAGCCTGCTGCTGTGTAACCTAACTTAGCTGTCAAAAGCTGGATGCAGCGTCCCTATTTTTGGGGGCTGGGGTTCCCCCTTTAAAATTCCTACCAGACCGAAAGGGTCTGGTAGGGATTTTGGGGGGAACCCCACGCACATTTGTTTTTGTTTTAACTTGGGGAAGGGTCCCTTTTAACATTCCGACCAGACCTAAAGGATCTGGTATGAATTGGGGGGGAACCTCACGCATTTTTTTTTCATCTTCTGCAGACTGTAAAAAAAAAAAAAATGTTTTTTTTTTATAATGTCACTTTGCTGCAACTAAATTTCATCCAATAAACTACATTTCGTCCAGACTACCGCTAACGAATTTCGGGAAATCGGAAATTCGGTTTAGTTTGCATTCATTGTAGCTGTAATTCGGAATTCGGATACATCCGAATCTCCGAATTTCGATTCGGAACGAAACGAAACGCACATGTCTACTGCCTAATGAATCTTTTTATTATGTGCACAAATCTTTGAATAAATACACATCTGTTGTATGCCCCAAATAAAAATAAGGCTTATATTTTGAGCATAATTCATATGAGCTTATTAAATGATTGTGTAACAGGCATCACTGCTTTAAGAAGTGGTGATGATATTTTGCATCAAACAGCTGAGCCTCAGCTACTAAGACACAAGGTTAATAAAGAAAGTGCACATTTGTGTATCATTCTAATTTCCTCGCCATATCATATTTAAGAATTTGCTTTAACCGAATTGGTATGATTGTATCCTAGGCACAATCCTTTTCAATATCAGCCCACAGGAACTGAGTGTGTGTATTAGGCTTACTGTAGGAGGCTGAAATATTAGTATTTATTTATAAATTGTTGTTTAAAGACAAAGCTAGGTTATCAATAAAAATGCTTTAGCAAACTCACTCATACAAATGTACTAATATATGTTGTTTTGTTGCCATCCCCTGCTGAACAATAAGCAATTTATGTACAGCACATCTTCTTATGTCCATATGTATCTGTAAATACTTCTTCCTTTTGTGAACTTTGACTGCAGTCTCTGGTTGAGAATGTGATTTTTGAGTCACCGTTAATTCAGATCCAATCACACGTTGACCACACGAAATTCAGCATTGAGGGCTCATAGCCAGTTAGAGGCAGAAGATGAGATTACATCTTTTTCTGCAACTGCTGGCTTCTTCACACATGTCATGAAAACCTATTTTCCTAGATAAATCAACTATACAAAAAATCCTGCAAAATATGGATTTTGCAATAGATGACCATTTCAGTACTTAACCCCAATTTTTTTTATAAGAGTTTGGAACCAGAAGGCTCTAGAACTTTTCAAAAATCAACTTTACAAAGAAACAATAGAATTGCCAATATGGAGAGGGTTTCTAGACAAGGATACCAAAGCCTACAACACCATTCACATTACTATAGGTCTCAGTAAGGCAAATTACTCTGTATCTGCAGTAGCTCCACATATCTATCTAAAATTAAATTCTTCAATCTGAAATACAGATCTAAGTTACAATTTCTGTCTTTATGTTACATTAACAGGGTCCTAGATTGTTCACTTCTGCTGTCTCCAAATGTTTTACCCTTTTGTGAATAACCATGTAAATGTTCCATTTGCCAGCTCCAGTTTTAAAGATTCAAAGCTTTTTAGATATCAATTTTAACGATTATTCATTAATTCTACAGAAGACCCTATATGCCTAATTTTACTTACTTGTTGCTGCATAAGTTCACATAGACACCAACCTTCAAGTAAGCATTTGGCAAATTACAGCAAATTAGTTTGAACCCTGGCTTGTTATGTGAACTGAATCAAATTTTTATAATTCTTATTATCATTGTGCTTATATAAATGCAGATGAAAACATAGCTTGATTAATCTCTATAGCTCTCCCAATGGATCCCAATGAAGCATTTGTTTGATAACAGAAACCACTGAACCGAACAACACAGGAGGTGTAGGTATAGATTAACTTTTTTCCATGAAGGTGAAAATGTAATCACTAGGTGTTTATACAGTGCAGCAAAAGTAATAAGGGCTTGTCTCCACTAGCTGCACAAAGTAAATGCTTGAAAAACTTTTAAAACGAGCTTCACATTCAGAGTGGGTATTCCCCCATTCTCAGGTCCATACAAAAGTACTGATCTGGCGTTATGGGGCTTGAGGAAGTGCAACTCCATTACGACTTGAAGAGGTTGGAGGCATTCCTCTGTCGCAGTTGCAGTGAGCAGTCCCAGACCCTGGTGGCACAGCTGTGCAAGGGGAGCCTTGCTAAATTTAAATTTAATACATCATGCTGCAGGCTGAAGCACCCCACAATTCAGGCAAGGTCGGTTTCGGATTTCAGGATGGATGTACCACGAAACATGGTCTAAAATGTTGACTTGGCCTTTGGAGTTGGAATATCTAGCAGACATTTGAATTATATATTATGTTTACAATACCGAAAAATGGGGAGGTTAAAATAGGAAGACATTTTGACATTCAGGTCCTTGGAAGAGTTCACTGTACAAATGGTTGATACATGAGACTAAAAATATGTGAATACTATAAATGGTGATGTCTGATGGGAAAAGTAGTCTGGATGTTTTGAAAAGTGATCCAAACCTTACCTCTGCACTAAAAATCTGCCACTGCGTATGTACGCGGGTATACGCACTTGCACTGTATTCCCCCATTCTCAGGTCCATACAAAAGTACGGACCTGCCGTTATGGGGCTTGAGGAAGTGCAACTCCATTACGACTTGAAGAGGTTGGAGGCATTCCTCTGTCGCAGTTGCAGTGAGCAGTCCCAGACCCCGGTGGCATAGCTGAGCAAGGGGAGCCTTGCTAAATTTACATACATGAGACTAAAAATATGTGAATACTATACAGGTGAAACTCGAATAATTAGAATATTGTGCAAAAGTAATTGCAGTAAGTGCTGAAAAAGGGGCCCAAACCAAGTACTGAGTACATATGCATGCTTGTACTTTTCAGAGGTCCGATATTGTTCTATGTACAATCCTTGTTTTATTGATTGCATGTAATAATCTACTTTTTTGAGGTTGTGGATTTGGGGTTCTTGGGGTTTTCATGAGCTGTAAGCCATAATCATCACAATTATGACAAATCACGGCTTGAATTATCTTGCTTTGCATGTAATGAGTCTATCTCATATATTAGTTTCACCTTTTAAGTTGCATTAGTGAAATAAATGAACTTTGCACGATATTCTAATTATTCGAGTTTCACCTGTAAATGGTGATGTCTGAGTGGAAAAGTAGTCTGGATGTTTTGAAAAGTGATCCAAACCTTACCTCTGCACTAAAAATCTGCCACTGGGTATGAACGATCAAAATTTTGGTGGCTTTTTGTTGTCCTGTTCTTATGGAATAGATGTAACCTGGTGATAAGGATCAGTCCCTAGTGGAAAATTTACTATACATGAAGGGAATAATAGATGCATTCACTGGGTGAAAAAAGGTTTGAGTATTCAAACCGAAATAATTAGAGACTGGGGTAGACTTACCATTTCTGAAGACTTTACAGTGACAGAAAAAAACCCTAAGAATATCTATCTATCTATCTATCTATCTATCTATCTATCTATCTATCTATCTATCTATCTATCTATCTATCTATCTTGAATAAGTGTTTGTGCTTGAAAGAATGGGGAGGGGGTGCAAAGATTGTTCTTACTCTTTGGTTTTGTAAGACTTTGAAAAAAGAAGGAGGGCAATTCATTATTTCTACTCTGTGACCCTCTGCTGTCATGGCATTCCACTGACAAAAATCAAGTTAAAGACTACTGATTCTGAAGCTGACTAGATGGATTAGGATAATAACTGATGAACTGCTGAGGAACGGGGAAAAAATTGTTCTCGGGCTGTCATTTATTTAAGAAATTGTGGCGAGTGACAATATATCTGCAAGACAAGTGCTCAGCAGATTCCCCATGGAAAGATCAATTACAACTGTAAGAGGAAGAAAGAGTTCACTTAAAAGCACTAAACTGCATACAAAAGTTCCTTATAAAAGAACTTTTTATTCACAAAGTATGTCAGTTCCCTCCAAAGCCTTAATACTCAAACTAAAAACAAGACATTTGTGCAACTTATTAGGACTTTTCACCGTAGGTACCCTGACCGCCCGTCTCCTGCTAGGTGCCCCGCAGGTGCTCCCTTGAGGAGGGGGTTCTGTAACGGCCGCCGCCGTCAGCTCTAGCAGGGACAGAGGACATGGCAGCCAGCCTCTCCTTCTCTGGCCCGCTTGAGTTCCAGGGTGGAGCGCACGCTCCTCACTTCCGGTTTGGGGGCGCGTGCGTTCCACCGTGGAACGCGGAAGTGCGCCGATGCGTGCCGCGTCTCCTCCTCCTCACCATAGGCCTATTTAAACGCCCAGACGAGACATCATGGCGTTCCAATATTGAGCCAGAACGCCTGCTGTCTCCTGGGACCCTCCATAGCCTCCAGACTGTGCCCTCCAGCCACACACACCAGAACCGGACACCACAAAGGACCCCCAGCTACCTCCAGCGACAATCACCTAATCGCAAGTATCTCAGTGCAGTGGCACACTCTGCCATCAGGACTGTATATCTTTGAAATACAAATTGCAACGCCTATCTACTTGCAGGGGAACTGTACCAATGCCAAATAACACTGTCGTGTCTTCTATGCCCTGCTAATTCAGTACTCACTAAATGTACACTGGAGCTTATTGATAGGCTTATTTAAGGAATAACCCTCTCCGATCCATTTATTATTTAATTTGAGGCTGTGATGCTAAGAACCCTAACTCTCCATTAAGTTGAGAGTGAAACCAGGGTTCCCCACCTGAGAAGCCTCCGCAGCTGCGATCCACATACCCCCAGTCTGTAACAGGCGTGACACTGGTGGGGTCCTAATTTAGCTGGCTCAGAGGTGCCTGCCAGCTAAATTAGAATCCCACCTGTGGCTCCTCTCGCCGGACCAGCGCTGACTCGCCGCTGCTGGGTTTTTTTTTCTTACTTACCTCACCGAGCGTCGCGTCACTGCTGCTCCGGTGGGCGGCGCTCCAAGCGGGGTCATCTGGCAGTCTCCGGCCACCTAAATTAGGATGGAGACTGCCAGATGACCCCACTTGGAGCTCCACCCACCGGAGCAGCAGTGACGCGACGCTCGGCGAAGTAAGAAAAAAAAACAGCGCAAGCTTCGGCGCTGGGCATCGGGGCATTTTGACAAGTACAAGTACTTGTCAAAATGCCTTGTATCTGGCCCAATTCCGATGCTAGCATCAGTATCGGGACATCCCTACTAATATGTATTTATTCACCATAGGGGGATTCTGCGTATTTATATATTTCTGTATTCACTTCACATGTAGATTATCATTAGATTGCACATGTAGTTGATCTCTATTGCGCAGGGCATGTTTATAATTCACGTTTTTTAGGTGTTATATTCAGTTTTTTAGCATGGCAGCTTAGTGGTTTGTTGTTCCATAGCACAGATCCTGTTTGTAATATTATCTATAGGTGCATCCCTAGTATTGAGAGTACAGGAAGCTTTGCTGCAGCCATACATAGAACTTGATAATGACATTTTCTTTAAAAACTCTAAATCCTGCTTCAGCAGCATAGATTGAACTAGAGAAGCAATGTCAGGAACCTGCTCTGCATATGTATGTGTTGCACACAGTATATGTATCTGTTGCATACATAAACTGTGGCATATTTGGGCACTTACTTGGTGTGAAGGTCCAGAGAGGGGAGGCAGGAGGAGACACAGTGGGGGTGACATCTCAGGGCACGGTGTGGGCTCCCAGCAGGGCCCCAGACAACACAGGAGAGCAGAGTACGGAGGCGGGGCTGAGTTGATAGTGGGCAGAGCCCAGAGCCACGTCTATGCTGCTGTATGTAGCCTCCTGTCTGTAGAGCACCGATGCTGTGTACACAGACAGGGGGCAGGGCTGGTGCAAGCCCCATTGCCTACACAGGTGAGGCTGCCAGCCCTGCATGTGTTTATCTTATGTGGGCTGAAGGGGCAGCTGCTTTGGGCCCCACAACAATGATTGGGCCCTGGGCGACTGCCCCTTTTGCCCTACAATAAAGACGGCCCTGCCAATTGGGCATGTCTGTCTGTGGTATCTGAACAGGTCTAATTGTACAAACGCCTCAGGAGGGATTTCATACAACTGGAATATAGTCCAGTGACAAACACCACACAGATCAAGAAAGCCATTACAATCTCCAGAATCCAGGGTGTTAAAGGGTCTTTTACACTATACACAGGCTGTAAAGGACAATCAGGACCCACTGGTAGTCACCTACAACCCACACGTAGAAGTTCTAAAAAAGATTGCAAAAGAGCTTCAACCTCTTCTGCACACAGATGAAAGACTAAAGGTGCCCATACACCTTACGATTATCGTACGATTTTCGTATGCGATCGACTTTTCGGCCGATAATCGTATGTGTGCATTGCAGTGTCCGACCGACAGTACTGTACAATCGTACGACTTTTGACTGTCAAGCATGTTTGAAAACTTTGCTAGATCGTACGATTGTCGTAAGGTTGCTGGCGTTTCCGTCCGTCAAAAGTCATACGATCTACACTGCGCTTGCGCTAACGAGAATACGGCAAATCAATTACCGCATTTCGTCCATGTGCTTTCGTTAATTACGGCTAAATTAATCTTGCGATCATCGGGGCAGGATGGGGCTGCTGTACGAAAATCGTACGACTATTCGATCATCGGACGAAAAGTTTCGTACGATAATCATAAGGTGTATGGGCACCTTAAGAAATATTCCCGCATCCGCCCCTATTAGCTTATTATCAACCACCCAGTTAAAGATAGCGTATTATGAGTTCCCTAAACAGCCCAGTGCCAAATGGCACATCCCACTCCACGCAGGAGAGATGTGAAACCTGTATTTGTATGTATG
>NW_017306420.1:1490572-1501486 GCF_000935625.1 Nanorana parkeri | reverse complement strand
ACATATATCTCAATAGCACTGGCAGGGTACAAGTACTAGGATCACAGAAGTAGTACATAATACTGGCTACTTTCTGTTGCATAGCCTCAACTGTGGCATACCTGATATGGTATGCAAAATCTCCCACAGGCCTCTATATTGGGGAGATGGATTAAACCCTCCACCAACGAATGAAGCTTTAACAGATTCACTAAGCCAAGGGAAATTTGCCCTTGTAAAAATTCCTCTGCAAACTGAACATCCTACTTGCCTTTAGTAAATCAACCCCAAGGAATCCAGGCACATTCCTCATTTCAAATGAGAGTCCTTGTAAAATGTCCATATAAAAAGAGCGGTAATAAAGTACAACACTTAGGCCTCATTCACACTGCCGTACAATACGCTGCTTACATGCGCGTACACGCGTATTGTCCCATATGCAGCATATGCAAACAAATGGCTCCATACACATAGCTGTGTATGGAGCCGTATATGTGCGTAGCGTTAACATCCGCAAAAACAGAATGGACCCGAGATGCGCCCGGGAAGCGTATTTCTGCGTGTACTCTATATGCACGTACAGATCATTAACATTTTTATTATGAATGATGCATTCTGGGATTGCATATAGTGCACGCATATACGCGCATACACACATATGTGCGTATATACGCAATATACAATTTTGCTCTTGCGTTGTGTGTGCATAAGGCCTTAGAAGAACTCCAGGAATGTAATAACTGCATGTTTTCCTAGTGGCTCACATAAAAGAAATGCATTTAACTGATCCTAAACCACCTGGGTGGCAGACCGGTCACCGCAGCCTCTTCTCCCCTGCAGTCTTAACCCCACTGATGTCTTCACGTCTAACACAGTCCATTACCTTGCATTAGAGGTAAGGACGCTGATGGACATATCACAGCAGGAGAGAGGTGAGTACTCACCGCCGCAGGACCGAAGATAAGGTGAGCATATCTTTATTCTGGCCCGTAGAGAAAAACAAGCAATTAACCCATGCAGTGCAGTGGTAGCCCCACTGCATGGGTTAACATACCTGGAGTTCTTCTTTAATGAAATGCCACTAAAAGGCAGATAAGAGGTACAGTCAAACTTATCATCTCAGTCCGATCAAAGGCTCGAGGAAAACCAGACGTAATTCAATTAAAATCATAGTGCCACATAACATTCCTGTCCATATTTACAACACAGTATGGGCTACACATTCCCATTCCAGCCTCTTTCTATGGTTTGAAGTTCCCTCCAGTACCATAATTTTGCTATCATTTATGCTCTAAATGTATGAAAATTCACTTTGCAAAGAATACCCAAATCATTCCATTACATATCCCAAAAATAAGAGGATTATTCCTCATTTCAGGACAGTGGGCACCCTCTGCACATACAATGGTCAAATAGCGTGAAGCAGTTGTATGCAGTTTGGAATCAATTACTCTATATTAGGCTATATGTGCACTATACACCAGTGGTTAGGATGTGCTTTAATCCTGAAGACATGTTTGTTAAATGTATTGAGTGCACTGAGACACTGAGATCAGTTAGATGTCTGAAATGTCTGCCTTGAGGGGTTGAGTATACTAGTAAAGGATAGCACATCAAGGTATCTTTGAGAATACTCTGTTATGACAATTACATATAGAAAATAAGTTTATTACCTGCGGAACTTAATGGTGATCAGTGGTAATAACCACAGCATGCCAGGCATCATTGCAGTCATGTATTTACTTTTAGTTCTAGTATAAAAATGATGCTGTTCTAGAGGGAGGCTCGGTATTGTTGTTCTTTTTTCTAAGTATCTTATTTCCCTTCTATGTTATTTTGATTCCAGTTTTCTAAATTTCAGAGCTGTTGCAGTGTCTTATGTTTCCAGTTGCTTATTTGCGGTATAGAAAATCGTTTATGCTGGGTATATATGCAGATGGTGGGTGCTGTTAATTACAGCTATTTGTAACTTAATGTTGTGAAATGAACTCCATTTAAGGATGTCAAATATGGGAGCTGATTGCACAGCTGTTATCTTTTATATCCAGTGCAATTAGTGGATTTTTGTTTTGACAGCAGGCTGTAACTAGCTGGTGATCTACCTGAGTGTACACTCCTACCTTAAAACTTCCCACACATTTTAAATTGACATTTGTTTTAAAATATGAAAATAAAATAGTAATATTTAAGCAAACAGTATTTTGAATAAACCTGCAAAAAAGAAGTAATTTTTTGGGGTATATTACATACTGTAAAAAAAAGGGCAACAACATAAATGCATGTAAATATTATTTATTACCATTTTTAGTCACTTTTTAAAATATATGAAATGCATGTATTCAAATATGTTATTGCTCACTTAAAGTAAAAGCAATGGAACACTGATGATATGCAACTATTTAAATGGCATTCTTTGAATGCCAATGTAAATTGATATACTTGGTGATATTTAGCTTGATGGGTGTCACAAAGCAATTAATTCTACCTGCCACGCAGGGCAAAGAAACAAGTTCAAGTTAACTTAACAAACATATATACTTGCCTGCCTTTCATTCCCTGTGCCAAGTCTTCAAAGCTGAAAGTTACACAGGTGGGTGTCAATTTTCCTCCGGCAGTCACATCCATAGAGCTTGACTACACTTGCATGGACCATAAACTTCTTAATATTTGCAACTATAGTCACAGGGACAGCAAGCTAGTCAGAAATGGTCTGATGGCCTTTACCCTTGGCATGCTGGTCTATAATTTTCTTTCTGACAAACAAACCTCTCATTTGCTTTCTCTCATCCATGTTCAGTATGGTGGACATGATGGGTGACTACTTTTCACTAATTACAAGAGTGAAAACATGTTGCATACTAAATAAAAAAACAATGAGTTTGAAATATCACTATGATCCAGTAATTTATTGACTTTTCAAGGTGCCAGCAGATTTGTACAGGCCATTTTAGAATTTATTTGCAGAATAAACAACACTTTATCTCTTTTCACATTTTATTTGCTTTACTTTATGACATACCAAAGTCATGCATGTACAGATGAGACAATTATTTATAATGTAATAATTTTTCAGACGGAATGAAGCATTGTTTACTGAGCTTTAAAAGAGAACTATGGGGTAAGTGTTTTTCCCCATAGTTCTCTTAAGGTTCATGGATGGACATATAGTAACCTCCTCCGGTGACCCAAAACTCAGTATATAGCGAGCTATATACTTAGAGTGCCGCAGCAGGTATGGATTCCGACGATACTGTCGAGATCCACCCAGCTGCATGAGTGACAGCTGGCTCTGCTTATCTAGAGGCAGATCCAGCTGTGCCCACCCCCTCCCCCAGCCGTTCCTCTAGTCAGCGCTGGAGGATCAGAGCGGGGTGGGGAGGAATCTCTGCAGGGAGCGGTGACTGACAGTCACCACTTTCTGCAAGGAGATGATTAGAAAGTGAGCGAGTGACGCTATGTGTTCGCTCACTTCCTGATCTATAGAGCCAACCTGTGACAGTTTCATTGTCACACGTTGGCTCGAACTATGAGGTTGAGTGAAGATCACTCACCTCATAGTTCTCCTTTAAGGGTACCAACAAATATGGCCATTTTGGTAGGTTGACAGGAAAACTACAGCAGTGAAAATATAGCAAGGATTGAAATAAAAATGTTCGGGCTTTACCTCAGTTTCAATTGGTTGCAAGGGATTCCCTTATAAAAACACTTATATATAAGTGGGGTTTTTTTTACTGTTGGGGAAGCTACGGTGAAATATTTGGGGTCTAAACAGACCCTGACATTTCCCTTTTTGACACAAAGTCCTCAATTTCTTTTTTCTGCTGCCTCAGCACTCAATGAATGGAAAGCACTCAGTACAGAGGCTTTCCAATCATTTATATATTCATTCATTCAAAATATTTACTATCACCAGTGAGTGCTTCTCTCCATTGAGAAATTCATTAATTAACAGGAAGTGATGTAAATCACATCATGTTCATTCATGAACATTCACATTCATTCATGATGTGAACACTGCTGTTCATGATGAACATGAACAGCAGTGTTTGTGCTGCACACGGAGGATCGGTAAATATCTGTGATATTTACTGATTCTCCGCTCTGCCACGGACACCGCCAATGTCATCCTGAAACTGCTTTATTGCTTTATTGCTATCACATACGAGGCTAATAAAAACCCCTATGTGATAGCAAAATATGTGACAGGTCCTCTTTATGGAGACATCAGGGGTCTCCAAGACCCCTAATGTCACCTAGGGACGCCCAAAAGAAGCTGATGAAGCACAGATCTGCTCCATCTAGTGTGCCCGACTTGTTAGCTGGCTGCGGGCCACTTAGTACCAGCTCGCGGGTCGGAGTGGGACCGCAGGCAGGTACTTTGAGACCGCTGCTCTAGACTGCTTTAGCTCCATCGGCTACAAATTCTGAAAGTCCTAGAAGCTTTACATTCAATTGTACAGTATATATCTACCCACAATATTTGATCACCCTGGGGGATTAGGAATTTCAGTAACAGGTCCTCAGAGAGTGCACCATTAAAGGATTATTCCACCCACCCTGATCTATTTTCTACACCCGCTATGTTTCCCCTGCTGTCCAGGAGCATATAATATAATCAAGGATACACTAGAGGCCACCTGCACTAGGTTCTGCTTCAGAAGCTTTCCACAACAACACATCTGTCATTATTCCTACTGCTAAGCCCACTTACCAAGCATAACAAGTCTATACCTGTAACTGTGGAAAATGTCTTAATGAGGCACAGCTGTAAAAGTCATTATTGACAACTGAGGGCCTATCAAAATCAGATTTTTCCCTAGTTTACTGGCATACCACTTCTAACATCTCTAATTATCATGATTACTTGAAAAAGTCATGTTCATGACATTTTAGATCAGAAAAGCAAGGGCTAGGAGAACTAGGAACAGGGTTTGCAGCTACAACACTTTATTACTTAGTAATGCTTACACTACAACAGTTTTTCTCAACCTTTTTTCAGTCACTGCGCCCTTTAAATGTCTGCAAAATCTCGAGGCACCCCAGGCTAAAATGTCATAAAGTTTATGCAAAAATGTGGGTTTGCCCCTTCACATTGAAGTGCCTCCTTCAAATCAAGATCACACACTTCATGTCAGAATCACCCTTTGCATCAGTAGCCCCCCTTCACATCAGGAGCCCCCCTTTTACATCAGAAGCCCCTCTTTCATATCAGTGTTCCCCCCTTTCACATCAGATTCCCCTTTTATCAGGAGCTCCCTTCATATCAGTCTTCATCACCCCTTTCACATCACAGTTCTACTACCACAACAATTTAGGGCACCCCTAAGGAAGCTAGAGGATACACCGGGGTGCCATGGCACCCTGGTTGAGAAAGGCTGCCCTAAAATCTCCTGCACCGAGTGGAAAAATGCTATAACAAGAGTACGCCCAACAACAAAGCTGTGGATAACAGCTGCAGAACACAGTTTCATTACCCACGCATTACCCTTTTTCATGTGATCTGATCTGTGATGTCACGTGGCCAAGTGCAGGGCAAATGAAGAGAAACATTTCTGTGCAGATCATCAGCAAACTTCCTATACAGTTTTGCCATGAGGGAACTTTTAATTACTTTTTATACTCCCTGGCCATCATGCTTTGCTTTGTGAGTGTTACTAAAAGGAAGGTATGGGGGACACAAGGGGCTAGGGGGTTCCAGCCAGCTAGGGGTAAAAGGGAGCTTCCAATTAATGCTGTGACGTTTTTTTTATAGTAGGGATTTGTAGACCCCTGTGTTAAATATAGTAGAAAAGCAAACATTTGCTAGAACTCAGCACTACAGTAAAGTAGCTGCAAAACTGGTAAATGTACTTTATAGCCCCACAAAGCAGAGATATACAGAACCTAATATTACAGAGTTATAGCTCTGTCAATAGCCATGAAACTGCCGTGAAGAAAGAGTGCTTTCAGTGCGATTGGTATTCAGGTGTGGTCTATTAATCTTTTTTTCATGATTGCTGCAGTACCGAAGATGAATAAAAAGGGAGAGGGAGGAGAAATGAAGCAGTTACTAGTTCTTTCTAAATACAGGTAACAAAACTCACTTTTCTGAGTGTCAGACTCGCGGTGTGTCTACTAAAAGTGTCTACAGAATGTGTCCACTTAAAATGCAACTACCGTATATACTCGAGTATAAGCCGAGATTTTCAGCCCATTTTTTTGGGTGAAAAGTGCCCCCCTCGGCTTATACTCGAGTCAGCGCCAGCGCGTCTTCTTACTTACCTCGCCGAGCGTCGCGTCACTGCTGCTCCGGTGTGCGGCGCTCCGAGCGGGGTCATCTGGCAGTCTCCGGGTCCTAATTTAGGTGGCCGGAGACTGCCAGATGACCCCGCTTTATACTCGGGTCAATACTTTTTCCCAGTTTTTTTTTGGTCAAATTAGGTACCTCGGCTTATATTCGGGATGGCTTATACTCGAGTATATACGGTATACTTTTGCTGAGGAAAAAGAAAAATCCTCTCATAGTAGTTAAATAAAGGAAGTATTTTAGCAAACTACATTGCAGACTCATTCATTCTACTGTTCTGTAGAAACTGATGCAATGGGGTTGATTTGCTAAAGGCAAATGGGCTGTTTACGTTGCAAGGGAAATTTTCGGTAGCTTAGTGAATATGGTGAAAATCTACTTTGCAAGAATACCCAATCGTGAGCAAGGGGAAAAAAACTGTATTTTTGCTTGTACATGGTTTGGATTATGGAAATCAGCAGAGCTTCAACTCATTCACTCAGCTAAGGCAAAATGTCCTTACAAAGTGAACAACCTGTTTGCCATTAGTAAATCTATCCCGAGATTTCTGACAGGATCAACAAGAATGTTTCAGTACTTGCAGAAAATGGAAAATCAAAATCAAATGCAACCACAACTAAGGACTGGTACGCACCAATGGTAAGGCAAAACATGACAGGAGAAGAAAGTTCTATGTGTACTCAACTATGGAGACGGTATAATGGAAATTAGACAACTATATACACCCTTAGGGGCTGATTTACTATGAGCAAATAGGATGTTCACTTAGCAAGGGAATTCTTCCTTAGTTAGTGAATGTGTTGAAAATTCACTGTGCAAAGAATATCCAATCAGAAGCACGGAAAAAAAATGTATTTTTGCTAGAACATGATTAGATGATGGAAGTTAGCAGAGCTTCACCTTATTCACTAAACTAAGCGCACATGCCATTTTTGCCTTTAGTAAATAAACCCCTTAATGTTTATTCAAAAAATGAACCCCCAAAGAGTGAAAATTGGACATAGTGAGTAAAATTCAGTATTTTTAGGTGTGCTGAAAACCCTAAATTAAACGCATTCATTTTCTTAGCATTGAGAGAGAAGAATATATTGCTAGTAAAATATATTTTGCTGTTTTGTCACATCTTCCAGCAATAGACTGTACATCTGCTACAAGACAAATTGCTTTCCCTGTTCAGAATATTGCCATAAAATCTCGCTTCAGTTTTCCATAGTATTACTTATCAATGCATCTCTGTATCTATTTGATTTCCCAGTACACAGAGATGTTTTGTGATGATAATGATATCTATTACCAGCAACACATTGCAGATTAGAAGATCTGTCTAATTCCATACTTTCTATAGTTTTCCCTTTTGCATTTTAACGAGTTCTGCCTTTGTATATTGATATCAGACAGTAATAGCCATATTGATGAGCCAAGCAAGTTTCTAGTTGAACGCCTCCATTACCTAAATGCTGGTTAAAACTTTTGATGCTTTAAAGGAAACATAAGGAAATTAGAATGTGGAAATCTTTGTGCAAAGTAAATCATGCTTCTCAAAGCAGCGTACATTTCATGTCACAGTAAAGGTTTTACTGTTTTACATGAAATAGTTTACTTGTAGTGATAAATTCAGTCAAATACTGTTTTCCACAATAATGTTATTTTCCCTTCTTTTGTACTTTTTGTACCGCCACTGATATTTCCACTTGTCCCTTTTTTATCTGTGAAAAATCCTCATTTTCTACCTAAAATATATTTTGTTGTGTTGGGTGATCTGTAAATTGCTTTTACACAGGACTAGATTGCACCATGTTTTATTTGGGGTTTACATTCCACTGAATCAATTGGGGGTTTAGGATTTTTTTTCCCTTTAAACTCTAAGGACAGTTGTCTTTTTAGGTCTATGTAACTATAGAGCACCCCTTTGTCAATAGAATGCAGGAAAAACACTAAATCTACTGTAAATGCCAGTTCTGTAAATTTCCTAAGTATATATATTCTTTTAAATTATGGAATTATAAGATACAATAGATGTTAAAGTGACACTAAACTCAGAAATTAAAGTTTAAACATTAAATATAACAACAATATATCTTATTTGTAAATCACTCTATTAACAAAAATCTAGCTTATTTGTGCAATATTCAGCTGTAGATCCTCAAATCATCTCTCAATTGGTCCTGACACTGTCTTTCCTTCTGGAGGGGGGCTACTTTTGTTCCCTATGGTCCCTGTGTGTGTTGTAAAGTAGCCACCGCTCCAAGCTCACTCCTGTGATGGACTACAATCTCAATACAAATTAGTAAACTAAACGTGAGATTGTAGTCACAGGAGTGAGCTTGGAGCGTTGACTACTATACAACACAGACAGGGAGCAAAAGTAGCCACCCTCTACTATAGCCACCCTCTACTACTATACAACACAGACAGGGAGCAAAAGTAGCCACCCTCCAGAAGAAAGGGCAATGTCAGCACCAATACAGAGATGATTTGAGGATCTACAGCCGAGTGATGCACACATAATTAAATTTTTTGTTAATAGTAAATGTACTTGAATGCATTTTTAAGATTTACCAATGAGTTTAGTGCCACTTTAAGCATCTATCTAAAATATTATAGCCCAATCTACTAAAAATAAAAATCTCAATGTAACATATCCACTGTATGAAAAAATATTACAAAAAATATTTTTTTCCAGAATGGCTATGACTTCTACAGTCCTCTGCTACCCAGCCATAAGACCAGTGCTGAAGTATTTGTTATATGGTGTCTGCTGATGGGTAGTCTTAATACAACACAATTAATTGGCTGGAACTGCTTTGATGTCTCTTGCCCAAGCCCTTTTGGCAGAAACCATGTAACCAGTGCCTTGGCATTGATTACAGTGCAGTGAAGGGCTGTGGAAGTGTATTGTTTCTGGCAAAGGTTAAACCCATTGTACCCCAGTGGTTTGTTATCAGAGTGGTTTGTTATCAAGAAAAGTGAATTTACATTTTAACGCCATATTGTATTATTTCTAACAAGGCATCCATGCATGTAAATGGCATATAACAAAAAACATGTTATAGTATACAAAGGAACAGGCAGTATCAGCCATGGCTTTGCTCAATCATATATTTCTAAAAAAGTTAAAACACTGTGAAACCATTGCTTTCCACCCTCACAAGCACTATATCTGCAAGCTTCAAATATATATAGTTCTACCCAAGTTTGCACATAAATTTACAGCCTAGCTTGCCCTGAAACAATTTCACTATAATTGCATCACAATATCATAGTCACACTATCCTAATTATGTTGCTCTTGTACAAATGAGGTTTCTGAATATCCTTCCAAGTAATTGGAAACACTTAAAATGTCTTTAAACATGCATAGTTTGCAAATCCTTACGTTATACCGACAAGAGGGCTTGTAGCTTGGTATCATTCTTCAAAAATACATTCTGTCCCCAACTGCAATGACCAAAGTTAGTCCTGCACAGCATTTATACTGTACATTTATAAAGTACATTTATAAAGAGATCCATCACCAGCTATCTCCACTGTTTGCCTCCTGCACTGAAGGGAAAACAGCACTGATGGTTCAAGTGACTTATGCTGCCCCCTAACTAGATCTTCCACAAGTGAGGTGCTATTCTCATTTTTAAAAGAGATACTGGGTTCAGTTAAACATGATGAAAGAAAGTTTCTTGCTCCACTATCTGCCTTATAAGACAATTGTGGACTTTATCCACCCTTATACTGATGAATAACAATTTTGCTCCTCACACATCTTTGCTGAAAGCTATTTAAAATCAGTATTTTGTTCCATTGCATTAATTTTTATGATTTGCCTGGAATGGTTCCAAAGCAAAGCTTTATGTGCTATGATTATACAAGGTGAGTAGTTCCGCATCTGTTAAATGAAACAGATACCGTGCTTAATGATTCTTTGGGGAAGTCAATGGATTTAGACTATTAATTAGGCATTGCACCTTTAAGTATCATAAGTGAACGTTCCAGAGGCGTCCTCAATTTATAATGGGCTATGCGGATGTTGTACTTTCCCTAGATCATTACTAATTATCTATATCCCATTCTAATTCGTATTGCTGCATTTTATTGTAGGAAACAATTAGCTCAAAGCCATGGATATAATTAACTGTTACCCTGTTAAACAAGAGGAAGACTTCTTTTAATGCAGAGTAGAAGGGCATAACCCAGACATTGTGGACTGTTGTTGTAATAATCAATCGTATCACAGTCTACAATTATATTTCCAAAATTACCCACACTTCAGAAACGGCTGTGTGAAGCTGTTGAGTTATGAACTTCTGTGATCTAAAATCTCATTTGTTTGAAGGCTCCATCAGAAGTACTTTAAAATTCCATCCTCATTACTACACTCCCTCGTTGCAAAGCCATTGTTAATTTATTTCCAGAATGGAGATCAGACAATGGCTATACACTTTCACTACTCATCAGCACTCAACAGATAAATGGCAATATTTAACACCAACTAATTTATTAAGTACTTTAAAGGGCAATTCTATATTTTCAATATTTTACAAAGTAATTCCCCGTTGCATTTAGCTAAATTATGTGAGTTGTGATGGGTACACCTTGTGCAGTGGGCAGGGTACACGTAGAGCACGTGTGCGTGTGTGTGTGTGTGTACGTATCTGT
>NW_017306420.1:1489995-1490528 GCF_000935625.1 Nanorana parkeri | reverse complement strand
TGCAGCTTGCCATACTGTTTTCTGGTGTTTCATGTTTATCTATAGTGCCATTATTATTTTTTTGAATCTGAGTTTTGGCTAATCCCCAGTTTTTGTATACCAGTTTATGTTTTACCTCTTCTCAAAATGTTACTACCAGTTCTCATCCCTTGCTGTTTTTGTATTCTTTTTTACCCTTTCTGTCTTTGTTTTTACCTCACTCCCATTAGTAAGGTGGTCCTGCTATTACCGGTGGGTCATTTATGATGGATCTGCCCTCCACATTCAATCCTACAACCCTGTGCTTTGTACTTGGTGGTCACTCCTATTAGCAGTTGCTTAGGTTTGTCATACCAGTTTATGACACGGGAAGTTGTAAGGCTGAACTTGGATATACCCAATTTCCAAGTTGAAAGTTGTGGAAGAGAGTAGCTCAACAAAGGTACTAATAATTTGGTAGATATATTTAACAAAGTTGCTATATGTATTGCAACCATATATTTAGCAGTTTGCTTGGAGTTCAGGTTTAAAGCCCATCTCAAACTTTTTTTCAC
>NW_017306420.1:1436802-1489949 GCF_000935625.1 Nanorana parkeri | reverse complement strand
TGCAAGCTTATTGCTTTTTTTTTAATTATTATTTCTGCTTTAAAAGTTTTGGCCTGTATTTTCTAAACTGTGTTTTATCAATAGCAGGGTAGACTTTTTGAGTAGAGATTTATTAAACAGCACATCAGACATTAGCCTTGACAACAAACACTAATATATTTGCTGCATGTGTTTGGTCTTGACTTTCATCCTGCATTAGGTGAAAAAAGTGTGTTTTTGCTGTCATCGAGACTATCTGTCATATGGGATGTGTTCCTAGCCTTGGCAGAGGATCATTTTGAGACGGCTGCTGAAGGGAAATAGTTGTTTTGCTGTCCACAGATGTAACTGAAATTGTTGGATTTCTGCAGTGCTAGGCTATAGCCAAGATGAGTTGCTTAGGTGATTGAGAGTTGTGAAGGATCTCTTGCAAACATATTTTGAAATGTCTCTTGTGTTGCAGAACATGAATAACCTGAACTTATAAAATCTGTTGATACATTATACCAGTAGAACAAATAATGAGCAGCAGATTTTTGTTTTCATTTTCCAGCACTAGAATTTGTTTGCATAATAGCCTTGGGCTGGGCTTATAAACCAGAAAACTATTTTATTCACAGAGGAGCTATTTTACTTAAGTTGTTAATTTCTAATTACAGTAACACTTGGTAACTATATACAATCCATTGTGCACAAATTTAACATGGACAAAAAATAAAATCACCAATTCTGTGTACACATAGGTGATCTACAGCAGCATTTCTCAACCTTTTTTCCAGTCACGGCACCCTTTAAAGTATGCAAAATCTCAAGGTACCCCATTCTTAAATGCAAAAAAGGTACATTTAGAAAAGGAGAAAACAAACAGACCTAGAGACGGTCTGCTATGGATTTTTAGGGGTGAACCAATGCAAAAAAAAATGTTATAGGGTTCTCCCCTTCACATATCAGAGTCCCTCATTTCAGGAGCCCTCTTTACATCAAAAGTAAGTATATGAACGTCAGGGTCCCCTTCATCGGGCTATGATGAGTATACTCTGAGCCTTATGAAGGGGACCCTGCGCGGCCCCGAAAGCGCTTGATGATACTTTGAGTATTGACTGACCTCAATAAATGGATTTTCACTGACATTTAAGTCTTTGTCGTGCTGGTGTGCTGGTGACGTTTCTATACTTACTTATGCTGAATGCGGTCACTGCGAGCACCCTCAACTGACATTTGGGAATTCCGGTAAGGAGTGCTACAGGTCCTTGGACTTTAGTACTCTTTACATCAAAGCCCACTTTACATCAGGAACCTCTAGGGATGCACCAAAATGATATTTTAGACCAAAACCCGAAAATAATTTTTTTAATTTGTCAGGCCGAAACCGAAACAAGAAATTACTTTTTTCCAACCTTTTTACAATTTTTGTAATTATTTTAAAATTATTATAATTTTTTTTTTTACTGTTAGGGGCTATAGGAAAAGGGGATACCACCTTCCCTGAATAAGCGTCATGTGTTTCCATGGTAATGGAAGCATGAAGCATGATGCTGAGCAAAAATGTGATGGCACCCCTGACAAAGCGGGATGGCACTTAAAGTGACATTAAACCCTCAGATTTTTTAACATAAAACAATACTGTAATGTGCGCCTTACTGTAATCCATGCTTGCTTCCCTTCTCTTTGCTGCTCTTCCTTTTAAATTTGTATCTGTTCTCATGCTGGGCAGAACTTCTGTTTTGCAGCAGACTGCCTTGTCTCAGGAATGGATACACGGTGTCTGTGTATAAGTTTGTATAGGCTTGTAACCTGAGCCAGCACTACAGGAAGAGGCCCTGAGCTGAAAAGGGAAGTTCTCCCCAAGCATGAGAAGGCATGAGGATTTAAAAAGGAAGAGCAGCAAAGAGAAGGGAAATAACCATGGATTACAGTAAGGCACACATTACAGTATTGGTTTATGTAATAAAATCTGAGGGTTTAATGTCACTTTAAGATGGGGGAAGTATTTATGAATGATACAGAGGCGTTGTTAAACTTAAAATGCTGTATACATTGTGATGTTGGGGAGCTCACAGATCACTCGCACAGCTTTTCCATTAACAAAAAGTCTGTATTTCTCTTTCAAAAGGCAGACAGTAAAGGAAGTCCAACATAAATAGCTTGTCTCCAGCATATAACGTATATATCCTCGGTGTCCCACACACTCAGTGTCCCAGTCCTGTAACAGTTTTAATAGTTTCCATGGCAGCACTGCTGCTCCGGCCTCAATCCTCGGGGCCACTGTCTGTCGCCTCCAGACAACCCCAGTAACGTGCTAACCGGCACAATAGGTATCACGAACCCGCAGCACCCTGCTGCACTGGCCTCCACTCTGACTTCTGGGTGGAGTTCTCCTGACTCGCAGGTGGGGCCCTGAACACATCCCAGCACACTCTTCATGAGGGATGTGCACAGGTGCACAATCAGGTGCTGGTCACAACTAACCCGTGGACCCAGGACTGGAGATTTCCTCCCACCCAGAGCGCTAAGAAATCTCCTGGCTCCAGGATCCCAACTAGGATCCAGAAAACAAGGAAAGGACCGAAAAGGCAGTTCTTTCCTGGTACACATACTTTCTTCCTGGAGCCACTCAGTCCCTCTGGCTAAGAATCCTGGGTCACTTTGAGGCCACATAACACAGTGGTAATGCCACACCATATATATGTTATATTTCACATATTAAGCCTATACTTACATAGATATGTTGAATGCTATTTGAAATCAGGCAGACATTAAAAAATGTGAACACCCATACAAATGTGCATTCCAATTGCCTGACATGACAGGGGAACTGTAGTTGATATACATAGAGAGTGGCTGCTCTGTGTTTACAAGGATTAGGACATCCCCATTGATGCGTTAATGTCATGAACATATATCTAAATATATGTGATGTCTAAAAGTCTAGTACCGATCCCTGAGCCGCCCCAAATAAATTTACCTATACAAATCCACTTGCAGCACTGGTTACTGTATATCTCACCATCAATTTAGATATTATATGCTGACATAAAAAATTGTCCAAAAGACATGGGTGTAAGGGCTCGTTCATACCAACCTAGATTGTGGCCGGAACGCACTGGATAAAATTGCGGCCGGCTCAGTTTGTTGAGGGGGCGTGGCAGTCCATTGAAGTGAATTACACCGTAGCCACGCCCTCCGGCTGCAATGCGATCGGCCGCACGGGAACGCAAGGCACATCAATGCCTGCGGTCTGGTCCAAAAAAATGCTGCAAGCACTATTTTTTCAGACCGGACCGCGGTGTCATTCACTTCAATGGACCGCCATGCCCCCCACAACATAGTGAGCCGGCCGCAATGCAATCCAGTGCGTTCCGGCCAGAATCGTGCCAGAACGCACTGTGTCTGGTCTGAACAGGCCCTAACTAGCACAATATGAAAAATCCCAATAATGTTGCCTTCCACTGCTGCTCTTATATTTGTTGCATACAGTTTCTAATAAATCTCAATGGAAATATTTTTTTCCCCAATTGGTCACATGACTGAAAAGCACAGAATGTGTCAGTACAGGGCTGACAACGCTGCTAAATCCTTAGAGCAGAGACGTTATCCCGCAAGCATCTCTCCCATAAGGGATTGTTGGTCATGAAAGAGTTACTGCTTACCAGCTGTGCAGGCAGACACACTTGGCAGTGCTTTGTTGTCAAGTGACTGCTTGCAAAAAGATTTCCATTGAGATTTGTTAGAAACTGTGTGCAGCAAATATAAGAGAGCTGTAGGGAGACAACGTTTAAAAGGTGGTTTTATTTTATAGCTTTTTCTTTCCTCAGCATCATTGGTGGCAGCAGTGTTAACAATTATACCCCCCCAGATTCAGTGAAGGTATGCATTGTTTACCTTCCCTCCAGGTCTCCCCACCATACCCAGTATTATGTACCGTATTTTTCGCTCCATAAGATGCTCCTGACCATAAGACGCACCTAGGTTTAGAGGAAAAACACAAGAAAATAAATGTGTATATATATTAAATAAATAGGGTAGTACAGGTACTACGTGTATTATTTAGAGGCAGTGAAACAACTTTATTTACCGCCTCCACAATGCCGCTGCCCATGTTGCCTGTGTCTAACTTCTGCACACTAAGACTCCTCCCTTTCCCTGTCATGTGGCATGACACAGGAAGGTGAGAAGCCGGTCAGACACAGCAGTTAGACAGCGGCAGCACGGGCAGCGGCATAATGGAAGAGGTAAATAACGCTGCTTCACTGGCTCTCACACACTAGCTGTCACACACACATCACCCTGCGGGCGTATGTGAGATTGTCGAGACCTGGGGGGAATATTCGCTCCATAATAAGTACTATCCTTGTCGCACTCCTTACCGATATGTCCCTTGTAGTGGGGGGTGCTCCCAGTGACCGCAGATGGCGCCGTGAATGTCAGCAATTGTAGAAATGTCACCAGCACACCAATCATTTTATGATAGCAAAAAACTTCATTTATTGAAGTTTTTTGTCATATGATCAAACAAGCGCTTTCGGGACCGCACAGTGTCCCCTTATCAGGCTTTAGCATTGATGAAGGGACCCTGTGCGGTCCCGAAAGCGCTTGTTTGGTCATATGACAAAAAACTTCAATAAATGAAGCTTTAACTACTTGCCCTCTGGCCATTGTAAATAAATGAGCGGACAGCAAGTGTCTTAAGTGCCTTCCAACGGGGCACCGTAAATATATTGCTTTTTTTTTCTGCTCACGCGCACAGGAAGAGAACACACTAACAGTTGTAAACAGCTGGTAACGGCTGTTATATACAAGCATTTGGATGGCTCTAAAGCCGCCTTATCGCTTGTATGGTGCCCAACAGTGTGCCTCCCCCTCTTTCAGCGCCGCTGTCCCCTCCACCACCGTTGCCGTTTATCCCGGGCTCCGCTGTCCCCCCTGTGGGCCCGGGACCGGTTCGGCAGCTCTTTGTACTGAGATTGACGGGACATCAGCATTTTCCCACCTGTTGATCTCCTCTCTGATCTCAGAACCTGGAAGTGGTGTGTAATACATCACTTCCGCATTCCAGTCTGTCATTTCTCTGGCTGCTATAGCCAAAGAAGAAGCTGAGGAAGCAGATCAGTGCTTCGTCAGCTTTTTTGGGGGGTCCCTAGATGACAGAGGTCTTATAAGACCCCTAATAACTCCATAAAGAGGACCTGTCAGTGTGCCTGTGCTATCACATGTGATAGCAATAACATATAGTGTAAAAAAAAAACAAAGTTAAAAAATGCAACAAAAAAACCCCAAAAAAGTTTACGTACATACAAACGTAAATACGCGTCCGATGCACCTACGCATAAAAAAGACAATTGTGTCACACATGTTACATATCACTGTGAACGTTGGGAGTCCAAGCAATAATTCTAGGGCCATCAATCACTGATATACTAAACTGGTGAGTGATAAAAGCTTTTAAATCATTGCTTATGTGCAATTTTGGGTATTGTAGTTTTTTGAGAGCGTGCAATTTTAGGGCTTGACATGTGTGGTGTCTATTTGCCCAACGTGACTCCCTCTTTTATATTTTACCAAAAAACTGGGTAATAATAAATGTTTCATAACATAATCTAGGAAAAACTGTTTTTTTTTAATTTGTTGGTAATTTTTCCTTAATATAGTAAAAACAAAAAAAAACCCAGTGGTGATTAAATACCACCAAAAGAAAGCTCTATCTGTCCCAAAAAAACTGATATAAAATTAATTTTAGTGCGGCATTGCATGACTGAATAAATGTCAGTCAAAGTACCTGAGTGCTGAATACTGAAAAATGGCCTGGACTGGAAGGGGGTTTAACACCACGGTCATCAAGTCGTTAAGATAGAACTATGAGGTGAGTGATTTCCACTCATCCTCATAGTTAGAGCCAACCTGTGACAAAGAAGCTGTCACAGGTCGGCTCTATTGATCAAGAAATTAGCAGAAACACACAGCCCATCCGCTCACTTCCCGATCGTCTCCCTGCGGGGAGTGGTGTTTATCAGTCACCGCTCTACGCAGGGATTCCCCCCCCCCTCTCCGATTCTCCATCGCTGAGTGGAGGAATGAACGGGGGAGGGGGTGGGCACAGATGGCTCTGCCTCTAGATAGGCAGAGACAGCAGTCATCACACAGCTGGGTGGATCACGACAGTATTGTTGTGATCTGTCCTGGCTGCGGCGCTCTCAGTATATCGCAGGCAATAGTCCGCGATATACTGAGCTTTGGGTCACGGGAGAAGGTTAATATATGTCCTCCCATGACCCTAATATTTCTGTGGCAGTGTAAATATAACGTATAATAACACTGCCACACCTATGAAGCTGGGGAAAGTGGGGTTATAAATTAAAACCCCACTTTCCCATGCTTTTATGATATGGTAGTATAACTACCTTCCTTTCCCCATCTTCGTTGGTGTAGCTATACAGAATTGGGTACCTCAGCCAGGCTGCGTGTGTCTTCTCTCCTCCTCGGTGCCTGCTTACTCTGATGTCAGGGTCGGAGATGTCAGGCAGACGTTGGGAGGAGATCACCACACCTTGCATGGAAGCACACTGCAGTGTAAGTTACTAAACAGCTGGTGGAAGCACAAAAACTAAAAAACTCACCCCTCCTACTTCTCATCGGGCCCTCCTCTGCCCCTGGCCCCATAGTGGCCATGTGGGCAACTATGACAGTAGTTCTGCCATTGCCAAAAGGGTTATATGCCTCTTCAATATATCTTATCAGCTCACATGTTTTCGAACAAGCTCAACATGTTTTTGTTTTTTTTACCTTTTCAACAGGCAGATGGAACAAATTGCTTTCATTTGTACATTTAACACAACAACTGGAACCAAATAAGAAAAGGTAGTTGTTAGGGTTTAGTTTTGCTTTATAACCCAAGGAATCACAGTCTAGCGTAGCTGCCCATCAGTTTTTTTCTGTCGTTATCCATCCAGTTCCATATCTTCTAGTTATAATGCTAGGTTTTATTTTTCTATATTTATTTATATGTTTTATTATATTTCAAAGGCATTGGGTGATTAGTTGTGTTGGCTTCTTGGTGAAGTCAATGTAAAAAGTCCCTAATTATGCTGCATTATTTATTTTGCAGGGCCCAACATTGTCACTAAAGAAGTAGTATCTATTGCAAGTCATTTGGGACATGAGCAATTAACTGTACTATTTAACTAAATATGCATGAACTTACCTTGAACTCCAAATTTTACATAGCTCAACAATGTTTCAAAAATATTGCAATCCAACAACTTTTATGCGTAACTTAAAATGATCCGAGAAAAAAGGCAGTGCCAAAAGAACATTATTTTTGCATAGGTAATAACGAATTCGAACACACAGTCATAACTAACTCTCATTACAGGAATCCATTTTAAAATATGTAGGTTTTGTTAAAAGCACTCTTATCAATTCAAGGCTGCGTCTAAGAGAAAAATGTTTACAGGCTGCAATGTGTCAACAGTGAAAATGGTTTGTGATGTTGAAACGGCAGCACCATATGTGCCCTTGAGGGAAATTGATTTCTTTTAACAAGCTGCTAAAGAAAGCAAAGGGATTATGTATATGAGAGCTATGGAAAGCAGAGGACACCCACAATATTGATTGATGAATACCTGCATGGAATGGAACAGGCAGAGATTAATGGCAGCTGAAAGCCAAAAAGATTTGTACAAAACCATTGCCTTTCAACACGTTTGCCAAACAGGATACAAATTAGCTCCTTTTTTATCTCCCATTGCATTAAAATGTGTTAAGAAAGTGCTTCCAAATGTCTTAACTCTTTAAATGATAAAATGTATAAAAACATGACAGCTATGATAAAAAAATGTTTATCATCCAAGAGACATTAAAGTTTTCTTTCAGCAAGGTGACTTAGCTTCTGTTTTGCACTAGACAAACTGTTCTTGGGCACATGCTTATACAACAAAGATGAACCCTTAAAGTGGACCTTTTACCCTCTAATAACATAGATTAATAATAACATAGACATGCCAGGTGTAAAATGCTGTGATTTTTAAATACTTACACTTGCATAGCATTCACTTCCTGCTTTGAATGGGCAAAATTACTTTAGTTTGCCAAAGCAATGCACACTGGGATTGCCTTGTCATCAGCAGGGTATTGCTGGGAAATCTCATCTGTAATCTCATGAGATCTCAGGGAAAGGCATTTTACTCCCCTGAGATGATGTGCATGGTCACATGTCCTAGTCACGTGTACCAGAGATCCAGGATGGATTAATCTGTCCATGGACAAAATGGCCACTGTGAGAAGAATCGTGAAGAAAAGAAAAATAGGGTATGCAAAGAATAAAAAGCCGTCAATTATCTATAAGTGTCTGTTTGTAGATTGCCATTACTAAATAGTTCTAAAGGTGCCTTTGCTGTTATTTTGAAGATAAGGGTAAAGTTCCTCTTTAAGGCCCTGCTCACACCTAGGCATTTTGCAGTTCTAAGCTTAAAGCTTCAAAACGTTCAACACAAACCACATTACACAGTTGGTTCATAAATCACAGGTGTGTTGCGGTGCATTGGGGGCGCCATGTTAAAAGAATAGCACCACAATGCAACAAACCATTTATTATGCATTACTATAAGAGATGAGTGAACCAAGCAGTTTGGTTTGCTGAATGTTCATCAAACCCTTCGGGGAATCTACAAACCCCCAACATAGAGATGAACTGCATTGCAATGTGTGGGAGCCAAAACATGTAGTTTCCTGGCTTGATTTGTTCTGTTTCTAAGCAAATTTTTCTAAGTATTCTAAGCGAATCTGGAGACATCTCCTTGCACAAGGGACAAGGCGGAAATGCAATATTGGATGCCCGTGATCTTCAGGCCCTTAGACAGCACTGCATTAAAAACAGTCAGGATTGTGTGATGGACATCACTGCATCACTCCATGCCATCCAAAAATGCAAGTTAAAGCTCTATCATGCAAAGAAGAAGCCATATATGAACATGATCCAGAAACACTGCGGTCCTCTCAGGGCCAAAGCTAATTTAAAATGGTCTGTTGCAAAGTGAAAAATTGTTTTGTGGTCAGACAAAAAGCGAAATTTGAAAAAAAAATGGCAGCCATGGGCGCTGCGTTCTCTGGACTAAAGAGAACATCTGTAAAGGCACCATAAATGCTGAAAGACATATCCAGATTTTAGAGCAGCATATGCTCCCATCCAGACAACGTCTTTTCAGGGAAGGCCTTTTATATTTCAGCAGGACAATGCTAAACTGCATACTGCATCTATGACAACAGCATGGCTTCATAGTAGAAGAGTCTGGGTGCTTAACTGGCCTGCCTGCAGTCCAGACCTTTCACCAATTGAAAACATTTGGCGCATCTTGAAATGTAAAATACGACAAAGAAGACCCAGGACTGTTGAGCAGTTAGAATCCTATGTCAGGCAAGAATGGGGCAACATTCCTCTCCCAAAACTCCAGCAACTGATCTCCTCAGTTCCCAGATGTTTTTAAGAGTGTTGTTAAAGAGGGGATGGTACACACTAGTAAACATGGTCCTGTCCCAACTTTTTTTGACATATGTTGCTGGCATTCATTTCAAAATGACCTTATTTTTTTCTTAAAATTGTAAATTTTCTCAGTTTAAACATTTGATATGTTTTCTATTTTCTATTGTGAATAAAATATGGGTTTATGAGATTTGCAAATCATTGCATTCTGTTTCTATGTAGATTTTACACAGCTTTTTTAAAATTGGGGGTTGTAAATACTCATAGGGGTCTATTCACAAAGCTGCCGAAGGATCTTACGGCTGGCTCCGGCCACTTTCAGAGAGATCAGCGTCCCTGGTTGCTAACCAGGGACACTGATCTCCAAACATCTAACTATCCCTGGCGCCCCGGGAGTCTCCTGCTCCCGGCCGCCAAGGAGAAAAACCCCGCTGTGTCTTTTTTCTTTATTCTGACATGAGCATGTCAGAATAGAGAAAAAAAAAAGATTCCCATTCAAAAGCATTGGGACATTACTATTGGCTATTTCAATTTCAATAGCCAATAGTAAACTAGCCCTCTTTTTCAGTTGCCTTACTGTAATCCATGGTTGTTTCCCTTCTCTTTGCTGCTCTTCCTTTTAAATCCTCATGTCTTCTCATGCTTGGGGAGAACTTCCCTTTTCAGCTCAGGGCCTCTTCCTGTAGTGCTGGCTCAGGTTACAAGCCTATACAAACATATATACAGACACCGTGTATCCATTCCTGAGACAAGGCAGTCTGCTGCAAAACAGAAGTTCTGCAGAGCATGAGAACAGATACAGATTTAAAAGGAAGAGCAGCAAAGAGAAGGGAAACAACCATGTGTTACAGTAAGGCACACATTACAGTGTTGTTTTATGTTAAAAAATCTGAGGGTTTAATGTCACTTTAAGTTTTAAGATTTAGTTTCTCGTTAGCAATGTTAATGCAGATTTATGCTATTGATGGAGATGATTGTCATGTGTAATGCCTCCTGAATAATTGATATACCTGCCTCTGTTCATAGGATCGTATGGGGCACATATACCTGTATTGTTGTAACATCACTCCTCTTGTAACCCTTTACTCATTTTTTGTCGTGCATCCTTTGAAATACCAATAAAAATTACATGCAAAAAAAACAAGCACCAGCTCATGGAATACCATGTGGCATCTCAGACAGTCGCATAGTAATACATTTGATTTCTGCTCGATGCATTCTTTTCACTGCAGAAACATAGGAAAGTGTGAATGGGCTTTAAATCCAGACAGCTTTAAATTACACAGAATGTTATACTGTTATTTGCTATTTTTTATCTGTTGATTTTAAGAAAAGTAAAGGCTTAGCCCAACATTGTAACCATGTTTCATGTTACACCCATAATTAGGGTGTAACATAAAATATGGTCACATCTCCAAACCCCCACTCTTAAATTGTCCCCTCCCCCACTTACCTTAATTACATAGTGATTCTCCCTGCAGCCTTCTGTTTGTGTTTTTGAATTCAATGTAGCTGCATTTGGCTCTGCCACTATGGCCCCATCATTCATTTCAACATCCATTCCACCACAGCAGGGGTTCACAGATATCTATGAAGCACATGTGTGGTGATGTCACAACACTAGTAGTTCATCGTTTATTTTCTCCAGCCCCATTACTTAAGATCTGTACCTCCGTACTATGCTTTTATAGAATGATATGGTAAATTACACATAGTTAGGTAAACTGGGTCTATAGTTTCTAAAAATGTTACATTGTTATAAGACTTCCAGAACGTGAATCTAGCAGTTGAACTCAGTCCATTATGCAGTCTCATGTCATCTTTGCCCTAGCTAAACAGAATCCACATGCCACAAACCTGCATCAGGCACTTTAAAGTGCCTTTAACGAAGCACAGAATATGATTTTGTAACAAAAAAAAGATATATCAGTAATGTAGCCTTCTAAGAATATGACAAAAAGACTGAAGTGTCAGTCTTTGATGATCTTTCCCTTTAAACACTGACATTAAATATATGTTGTGCATAGGAATCCGCTTGTATTTGGGGTTAAATATTTGCTAGCACAGAGAAGCAGCTTTTCCCTGTCCCACCTAATGGCCCTAATAAATGAGCATGCTTCAAGCTTCCATTTGGCTAAATCTCCCAATTGACTTATTCTCTGCAGAGAACAGAAACATTAATCAGGCATTTCACAAATTACAGACGCTGACTCACATTGTCTGCTGCTAATGTCCTCTAACTTTTTTTTTTTTTTCTCTTGAAATACAAAGGCTGCATTTCTAGCATTGAGCAATGTTGTGCCAGAAGTGTCTGAACCCAATGCATCAGCCTCCTTACTTCACAATGAAATAGCCTAACTGCTGCAGAGCCATGGAAATAACGGGAAACTTCTGTGACACTTTTCAATGCTAAAGCATTGTGTCTTTTTGTAGCTTTCTAGTGTTCCATCATGTTTATAATTAATGAAGCCATTATGACAAAGTGGGTGAGGGCATGGGATTTTAGTCTTTCGGAACCCATGAGCAGTCATTTTTCACACTCTGATATACACATTAAAATGACCAGGAGTTTGAATATCTCAATGGTGCCAAATCTGCTGATATCACCGCCAATGTCAAAATAGAATTTCTGGCACCTACTTTATTATTATAAAGAATTTATATAGTGCCAACAGTTAGTGCAGAGCTTTGCAATATAATGGCCAGTAAAGTTACAATACAAATCAACACAAGAGGGCTAGAAAGGCCCTGCACATTAAAGGGCAAGTGATTCAAAAAGTAATAACTGTGTGGGGATGATTTGATAGGGAAAATAAAAGTTCAATTGTTGAGTGTTAGGTAGAGGTTGTATAGTCTTGCCTTAACCTCCCTGGCGATATGATTATGCAGGATTTTAGCATGCCAAAGCGGTACATTGTTTTTCATGGCAATTTGTTGTTTTATATTGTAGGCCTGTAATTCTTAGTAAATCTTAGGAATAACTCATATGAGTTTTCAGGGATTGTCTCTACAGATGGAAAGAGTAGAAGATAGCTGGAGAGATTGAGGTAGGGAGATTGACTGTGTAAAATCCTGAAGGTGAGCATGGGAGGAGATGACGTAAGATTTAGAGAGCAGGCACTTATGGGTTTCTATTTTCTGTATTTTCTCTATGTGTGTTATTTCTCTTCAATAAACTGTTATTATGTAAAAAAAAAAAAAATTTTAATGAAACTTAGCTCTGTGTAACTAAAAAAACGGACTTGCAGATGTGTTTTGTGGAGTCACACAGTAGACAGGGCATTTTACGTCATGATTCCAATAGAGGACTTTGGCTTAATGGAGGTTTACAACTGCTACAATCATGGACAAAAATATTGGCACCCCTGCATTTCTGTCAGATAATGCAATAATTTGCGCAGAAAATTGTTGCAATTACAAATGTTTAGGCATTTTCATGTTTATTTGTATTGGTATGACACAAAAAAGTGAAGAAGAAAAAAGCCGAACCTTACACATTCAATGCAAAACTCCAAAAATGAACTGGACAAAATTATTGGCACCCTCAATTAATATTTGTTAGCACAGCCCTTGGAAAAAAACAACTGAAATCAATCGCTTCCTGTAACCATCAATTAATTTCTTACACCCAGCTACAGGAATGTTGGACCACTCTTCTTTCGTCAACTGCTCCAGGTCTCTAAGATTGGAAGGGTTCCTATTCCCAGCTGCTGTTTTGAGATCTCTCCACAGATCCTCTATGGGATTCAGATCTGGACTAATTGCTGGCCAGTCTAGTACTCTCCAGCACTTTGGCTGAAACCATTTCTGGGTGCTTTTTGACATGTGCAGTGGGTAATTGTCCTGCTGTAAGACCCATGACCTCTGATAGAGACCCAACTTCCTGACACCGGGCCTTACATTGCACCCCAGAATTCATTGGTAGTCTTCAGATTTCATAATGCCATGCACACAGTCAGGACATCCAGTGCCTAAAGCAGCAAAGCAACCCCAAACCTTTAGTGAACCTCCACCATGTTTGACTGTAGGGACTGTATTTGTTTCTTTAAAGGCCTCATTTCTTTTTATGAAAACAGTAGAATGATGGGCTTTACCAAAAAGCTGTAATTTGGTTTCGTCTGTCCACAGCACATTCTCCCAAAAGGCTTCCTCAGGTAAATTTGGGCAAACTCCAATATGGCTTGTTTGCGTTTCTGCTATCAGCAGTGGGGTCCTCCTGGGTCTCCTACCATAACGTCTCTTTTCATTCAGATGGCGACGTATAGTGCGAGCTGACACAGTTGTACCCTGTGCCTAAAGGTCAGCTTGAATTTGTCTGGAAGTTGATCGAGGGTCTTTAGCCACCATTCAAACAATCCTTAATTGCAATCTTTGATCAATTGTTCTCTTTCATCCATGTCCATGGAGAATAGCTACAGTGCCATGGGCTGTAAACTTCTTAACAATGTTGCACTCAGTGGACACAGGAACATTAAGATCTCTGGAATGGACTTGTAACCTTGAGATTGTCCCATGCTTTTGCACAATTTTTGTTCTCAAATCCTCAGACAATTCTTTGCTGCTATTTCTCTTCTCCATGCTCCGTGTGAAGGGTTGAGTCATTTTGTTTACCATTTTAACTGCTTGCTGGTGTAATTTCTATATTGTCAGCATCTGTTAATTGATACAGGTGAGTTTAATTACAAATTACCAGACCATCACAAACTTGGAATGCAATTATTCCTTGCAATTTGGAGAAGGTGCCAATAATTTTGTCCAGTCCATTTTTGGAGTTTTGCATGGAATGTCAGGTTTGGCTTTTTTTTTCTCCACTTTTTTGTATCATACCAATACAATCAAAAGAAATAAACATAAAGGTGGCCATACACTTTACAACCATCGCAAGACCTTAGTCTTGCGATGGTTGTAAAGTAATGTAAAAAACGTACGATCTGCCCATCTTGGACAGGCAGATCATACTTGCGATCATTGCAAACCCGCCCTCTGAGGGGCGGGCTTCCGATGACCGCAATGCTGAACGGGCAGTGTGCATGTGCGCACACCGGCCCGTGCGGCATTGATCTTACGATCATGCTAAAAAACAGCCAAAAATCGTACGATTCTCCGCTGGTTTTCTAGCATGCTCCTTAGACAAAAGACGTGCGACCCTACAGTAAAAACGGTTGCACGTCTTCCATACACTTTGCGATTATCGTACGATTGCGGGGTTTCCTGCGATTATCGTGCGATAATCGCACAGTGTATGGGCACCTTAAGAATGCCTAAAGATTTGTAATTGCAACAATTTTCTGAGCAAAGTGGTGCGTTATCTGACGGGAATGCAGGGGTGCCAATATTGGCCATAACTGTATATGCAGGCTCTGACTTGAGGCACATCCTGCTAATGGGGTTATGATGTTCTGCTAATTGAGTTTAATGGTATTCATGATAGCCTTCTTTGTGTCTCGAGCTGACTGTGTTGTTTTTGTGGGAGTTATATGAAATGCATCAGTTCTTTGCCTGCCCAATACACACATACGATCTAAATCTGATCAGTTTGTCACTGACTTGCACATTTTTGAGAAATGAGGGTGGCACTGTGCTCACTATGACTGCCCATTCTCCCCCCTCAGTTTGGGGTTTGTCAAACCTCGATATCATCACAAATATACTCAGTGTATTTCCACTTTTGCAGCCAAACTGGGATAACATCTATTTTATATTTGTTACATGTTCCCATTCACTTAGCATAAGCTAAAAAGTAAATTAAAAAAATGCAGTTTAAATTGCTTTTATTGGGTTAGGGTTTTAAGGGTTATAATTTCTTCTTGCGTCTATTTTTTTGAAATGTTAGGAGGGGCTGTGAGGGGTGAGGGGTCTGAGGTGGCTTGTCAATGTTGGTATGTTAATGAAGCTTATCAGATAAGCACAATACTCAAATTTAAGTCCCAAGACCATTGGTACAGAACGCTGTGACAGGGCTCAGAAAAACCTGGAATCAGCCATCTTGCCTGATTTAACAAAACATCTAAAAGGTAGGAATTTTTCAGTATGCTGTGTAAATAGGAACACATATCAAACATATGGAGGGGTTTTCCTAAATTTGGCTGCAAAAGTGGAAATACAATTTAAGCAGAGCTTCAATGTTTAATGGATAGAATGATCAGTGTTCTAATTGACTTTATATGTTGTCTGAAGTTGTCCTTTAAACAAAGTTATCATGCGAAAATAAGATACAAATAGCTCCCTTCCTACTCTGCTGTATAACAGACATGCAGTATGCATGATTCAGCTAACAAAATGGATAACATTGCTCCAAAACACAGGCATGCAGATTCTGTACTCAGCTGAATTAAATGAAATACGCATCCAGGAGTCAAAGTTACTGCTGACAACAATGATCCATCATGCATAATTGTTGCACTTTATGTGAATTCCAAGCTATTTAAGTTTATTTGGATTTGACCATGCAATACCACCTTTTCAAACTGATGTATTTGTATGACTGTGAAATGTTCTTATTAAGGTTTTCTATTAACCAGTTGACATCCGCGGTGTTAAACCCCCTTCCCATCCAGGCCATTTTTCAGTATTCTGCGCTGCGGTACTTTGACATTTATTCCGTCATGCAGCGCTGTATGCGAACAGGCGCGAACGAGCACATATAGGCGATCGGCGGGCTATGGACCCGCTGATTGCCTATATGTGAAACACCCGGTAACGGGTCTTTTCTGCCTGTGCGTGCCCGCTAGCGGGCGCGCGCGAGCAGAAAAAAATTGCTGTCTGGAGGCAACCCGCAAATGCAGCAGTGCCGTCCTTCCGTCCGTTTTTTTACTACAGGCGGACGGCAAGAGGTTAAAGATGGATTTTATTAAAATGTTACAAAGGTGCTGAGCACTACTTCTTAGTTCTGTAGTTAGAGTATTGAAACATACTTGGATCATGCACTCTAAATCAACTGTAGGTGGAGCTGTATGTCTGTGTTGTGCTATATGTACATTCAGTTTTTGCATCATTTTGCGTTCAATGTTTGGGGCTGCTGGGCAACTCAGTGCAGTGCATAACAACACTCATGGTAAGCCATGATACCAGAGAATGCCTGCTATGCAGTGAGGAGGAGTTTTGTGTTGGATTTGTTGGTGAAGGGTGTTAAGCAAAGTGTAAAGATATAAAAAAATATATTTTTATTAGCTATTACTGCTACTTCAACATTTATATATCTTCTAGACATGTGCAATGCCAAAAAATTCGTTTCGTTTCGTTTCGTTTTAAATTCGGATTTGTGTTATTTCGTTTTTCGGGATTCGGGTGTGAAAGTCAATTCGGATTCGGAATTCGGATTCGGACGAAATTCGGTAGCGTTCGCACGAACGTTCGTTTCGTTTTCTGTTCTTATTCGTTTCTTATTCGTTTCGTTCGTTTGCAGCAAAAGTGACATTTGAGGGGGAAAAAATATTTTTCTCCTTCTCTGTCACTTTGCTCCAACGAACGAAACGAATAAGAAACGAATAAGAAACGAACAGAAAACGAAACGAACATTCGTGCGAACGCTACCAAATTTCGGAAATGGAAATTCGGATTCGTTTGCATTCGTTATATCTGTAATTCGGAATTCGGATACATCCGAATGTCCGAATTTACGAAAATTCGTCCGAATTTCGATTCGGAACGAAACGAATCGCACATGTCTAATATCTTCACATATGTGAAACTCTACCACGGAATGCAGTTTCTAGTGAAAGCTTGCCAGAACAACACTTGAAAGCACCTAATTAAAACATTTTTTAAAATGGCCTAACAGGATTGCAGCATTTTAAATTTCCTTTATTTATGTAGCATTTCTTTCATTACATTATTAAAATATATTTATTGACATGAGTATTTGTTTCTTTTTCAGAATGGCCAGAATTTGTAAATAACTATGCACCATGGTGGGCAACTCATACTTTAGACTGGCTTAAGTATGGTAAAAACGTACTGGTTATACATTTTGAAGAGCTCAAACAAGACCTATTCTTTCAGCTAAAGAGGATGATTAATTCACTTGGCCTCCCTGTATTAGCTGATAGACTTTTGTGTGTGGAAGGCCAGAAGGATGGAAACTTCAAGCGCTCTGGTCTGAGAAAGTTGGAATATGACCCATACACTGAAGATATGAGAAAAATGATCAGCAACTATATTAGGACAGTGGATGCCGCCCTGAAACTCCGAAATCTCACTGGTGTTCCAGAAGACTACTATCCAAGATGATGACACTGATTGGCTGTGAATGTCTGGGGCCTCAGTTCCTGGTTGATATCTACTTCCACCCAGTGGGTGGCTTTTGAAGACTTCCTGCTGCTACTAACTTAATGAATTTATGTGCATGAAACAATGATAACAGCGCTTCACAGATTTGGCCAGATGAAGGTTATATTTATGTCCAATTAGATTAACATGGATAAACTCATCTCAATGCAGATTTCCCTATGGTTTCAGCAGTTGTGTTCATTGATGCAATTTGAAATTCCAGATAGTAAAGTATATTGTAAGCACAGATTTTGCTTATCAACTGGCAATTTCCGCTGTCATTGGGAGCAGCTTGAGCTTTACACATTGTCAGAGAGAAAAATGATCGTACAGTGGAATAATAATAAAAAAAAAAAAAGTCATGATTTATTAGTGCCTATAAATCAAAGCCCATGTGCAAGAGATTTTGAAGCATACAATATGCATGAGAAGGACTGAGACAGTCAGCAGCTTGGTCTCTGTGTATGACCAATGTGTGCTGAAGCCTGAACATCATCTTTAACGAGCTCTTTAAAGGGTCTCTTCCGGGACTGGTGTCAGCAGCCGTTTACATGGCAACCAAGATCAAATATTTTGCAGACACAACACAATATACGCCAGAGCAGACTTTCTATTTAAAAAGGTATATATTTAAAGGATGGAATGGCAGGAAAAATATATCAATGTTTTTCTATGGTTGAATAGTATTTGTATAGGGTAGTATGGAGGGTACAAATATTTTTTTGTTGTGGTTTCTTTCACCTGTTCCATTATACAGTTAGCCTCATATATTGCAGTTGGATTCAGCAAAACCATAAATTAGGTTGGACCAAGGGATAAGGTCCAACAGCATTTGAATGCCCTACTGTGCAAATATTTCCCTTACAGTAAAGTAAAAGTCCCGAGTAAGTAAAATATCCCCTTATTTATTTTCTAGACAGCGTCAAAGACATACACACAGCATTAAGAAATATGAGTCTTTATGACAGTACATGAGGCGTATAACAATTATGCCACAGGACACATGCACTAAACTGTGCAGGAACACTTAGGGCCTGTTCTCACTGGGAGAGTGCATGCATGTTAACATGGATGGTGTTAAGGCTGACCATCCATTAAAAGGTGCACGTTCTATTTTCTGTAACAAGGTGCACTACAACACATGGTAGTGAGTCACCATGCATTTTGGTGCACTCTAGTGCATATCTGTTGGCAGGGTGCATTGGGGTGGCATTCCACAGCACAGTGGTGTGAACAGGCCCTTTGGGGTCTATTTATAAATGTTTTAACAGTATATTCACACAACATTCACCCAAGATTAAGATATTTTTCTTGTTGGATATAAGTGGGAACATGTGTGAATCTTGGGTAAAAGTTGTGTGAGTCTTGTGTTAAAAAAATATAAATAAATAGATCATATAGATTACACTAAAAAATACTGAAAAATACAACTGAATGTGTTTCTTTGATAGGGCATAGCTTATGCTGTGATTGTACAATTCTACAAAATCCTCTCCATTACAATTAGTGGGATCTTATAGTCAGAATATTTATGTGTAAAGGGTGATGTTACAATATTTTAGATACAATCCTTTTAATTTATAATCAGATTACATGCTACATTCTGTGTGGTTAATTTTTGCTAAACCTATACAGTACCATGCAATCAAAACGTAAAACAAAACTTGGATTGTGCAAACAAATCTTACTGTGTATGATGAAGAATGATAAAAATCAAACAATATGTCCTCAAATGTTTTTTAGAGCATCCATGTATATTGATAACAGAGTATGCACAGCAAATGTTCACGTTACAAAGTTCTATTACAGATATTTGCACTATACCTAATGCCACTGGAAAAAAAGCACTAAATAATTGATTGTTTTGGACCAGAGAAATTTATAAAACAGATAAATATATGCTTACAAATACATATCTATGTAGTAATAAACTAAGTTAAAATATTTTGTACTCTGTGTGTAAAGGAAAACACATCTAGAATAAAAAGGTAATAGTTTAAGTTTTAAAAAGTTGTAATATACATGCAGTTGGAAAAGCTTAAAAGTGTTTTTTATTTGTGTAAATGTCTATTGCCCAGGCTGAATGCTATAGTTCTGCAGCACAACTCAATATTTTTCTCCCACAAGAGGTTGTGTGGCATTTACTGCTTTAAGGCCACTTCTCTAACCTCACCCAGTAAAACACCTATTTAACAGCCAATGTGTGGATAATTGGGGTTTGCATTCTTTAATTTTGTGAAAACCTTTTTTTGCGATTTAAACAAAAAATAACTATTTTTTTAAGAAGCAAGAGCACTTTAACTACATTTTAGAAAGCATTAGTACAAGAATTTAAATACATGTACTACTGTAAATATAACCAGCAATTTAACCATTTTACTTTTACAGTGTTCATGAATTTCAATGCCAATTTGTAAGCTTCATTAAAAAAAATGACACGGGAAGCTGGGCACTGTTAAGGGAGTACATGTACCAATGCAGAAAAAAATAATAAAATACTGTTCAGTAGGCAGCAGGTCTTTTACTGTGTCTTAAAGGGCAACATTAAAAACACAAAATTCCTTTAAATAACATGCTTGGGGGATGATTTAAACTTGAACATGAAGGTGCTCACTAGTATGATGTATTCCAGCACAAATGCCATTCAGGGTTAAAAAAGGGCAAGGGATCCCTTTCAAAAGTCATACCAAACCTGGCATGCAGAGGGAAAGTGAGCAAGTGCCCCCCTTACCCCTGAATCAATATTTTAAGGGTTTATTTGCAGGGGGAAAAAGAGGATGTGAAGCAAGCAGTGCAATGCACCAAGGGCCTCATCCCCACATCCCTGACCCAGTGGATGTAGGGTCTGTGGGGGAAGACTCTGCAATCTGGAAGCCCCTTTTAAATTAAGTGGACCTAACGATATTCGGTCCCCCTTCATGAATGAAAATGCATTAAATAGTACGCCTTGTTGTTCATTCACAAAAAAAAGGAAATATAAACACCCACACCTTAGAAAAAGTTCTATATTAAAAAAAGTAATGTCCCCCAGTAATGTCATACCCCTATGATCTGCTCCGGACAATTCCATCATAAATGACAGGGATCCCTGGCTGCTTTGTTGACATTCAATAGCCAACCAAGGATCCCAAATGACGTAGTTGACCAAATATAGCCATGATGATATTTGGTCAGTGATATCACTCAGGTTTCCTGACATCCTGTTGACATTCCAGAAGCGCTGGAGAACTGTTGACTGTGACAGGAGTATCAGCTGGAGAGGATCATCATGTTGGTAGGCCATCATGGTATTTGCTCATCCTGCTTAAAGCTGGATCTACATAAATTATATTGGATTTACATCTGGGGACATTGCTTATTTTTTATTTTAATAAATCATTTTTTTTCTGTTGTGTGGTGTTTTTATTTACTATTTCACGTTTTTGTGAATGAGTAACAAGGGGTATTATGTACCCCATTACCCATTAACATAGGGGGACAGGTTGGATATCTGGGATATCTGAAAACCATATTTTAAAGGGGGCTTTCAGATTCCAATAAGACCCTTCTGGAGAACCCCACATCCACATAGCAAGGAATTTAGGGATGAGGCTCTTATCTCCATCAACAAGGTGAAAAGGTTCCTTGAACCCTTTCTTCAAGAAACTCTTCCAATATTTAGGGCATGTAGTCTGGTATAGTTAGCTGATCCCCTTTCCTGGCCAGCAAGGGGGCATGCCTGGATTTCGGGTGAGGCTTTTTTTTTTATTGGGTTGTGCAAAAATCCATACCAGATCCTTAAAGGGTCAGAATGGCGAGGAGAGGTCCACGCCATTTATTTCTACAGTACAAGTGGCCTCACTGGTCTGGAATTGTTCAGAAGTTGGGGAGGGGGGGAACATACTCACTACTCCCCCATCTTTCCTGTCAATCCCTGGATAAGGGACTGCTTTGGACTCCAGCCAAGAAAACAAAAGGAAACAGTGTAGGATCTCCCCCAAAATCCATATATGGCCCTGGCTGGCCAGGAAGGGGTTGCACCCCCTCCTGAACAATTACACAACACTAGAAAAACACTGATTAAAAAAACAAATGAAAATGATCCCCAAATTTTCATCTCCTTCTCATTGACTATGAAGTGAAGAGATGGAAACCAGCAAGAACAGAATTTCAGCAAGTTGTATTTTCACAGCAGCCAACATGTAAAAAGGAAGAGAAAATAAAGCTTGTATTCCTGGGAACAAACAGGTAAATAAAAAATAAATGAAACCCAAATGATGCTGTGTTTCTCTTCCTTCTTTTAAAATGGTTACTAATAGACCAAAAAATTTAAGAAAATAACCATGATCTCTTACACTTTGTGCCAAGTTTAATATGGATTACCACTTGTACTTGTAATTGTTGAGTTAATAATCTAACTTTAAACAACACTTCCTTGAGTGCTGTAATAGAAATGTTATTTTACTTATGGAACAATTTAGTGGCTTGCAATATTTACAGAATAAGTGCTCTCTCATTGTAAAGTAATATATGTATACTTATCAATACACTTTGTAAAAACCCAGTCTGAGTGGGTGACTGTTGTCTTTCTTCCAAGAACAGCACAGAAGACATATTCGTCTCTGTTCCTGGTCATCGAGAGGAAGACTGGTGGTACGCTCTATTTAATGGCTGGATAGCTTACAAACATAAAGGCCACTTTCCTATATTCACATTTGAGACTAGGGGCAGGCACAAGGGTTTCAAAAAAAGTAGGTTCTAAAACCTGATTAATCACCATTTCAGGGTCGGTACCTTCAAACATACACCTTTCAATAAGCTTCTGTAAAAATAGGGAGCTATCCTGAGTTCTGAAATTAAGAGGAAATATTCTGATGAGCAGCCGATATAACAAAGCTCTAGTTATTAAGTAAAATGTGGGGCAAAGCAGTTATATTTCACAGTTATGTTGATGTCGTAGTCACAGTGCATGGGGAACAACAGTGATGGTGATTGTACAGAGATATGAAGGTGCCCTGGCCATCATAAGGCTAATTAAACCAAAATGCATTGTGCTGAGCCCAAAAGAAAACAAGGCCTGACAGGCACATGTCAAAAGACCAACACGTCTACTTTGGTACCATAAAGATTGAGTTATTAATTGCAAAAATATGCTGCATGGCGTCCCCCTAAGGATCTACATATTTAGCCTCTACTCTACTATAGGCATAAAACTACCGTACAATATTGCTTTCAGCTTATTAGCCAGTGAGTTACAGCTTACAATTTAGACTCACTCTTGAATACATAAATCAATGCTCTTGACATCATAACTCTTTTAAACTGTTGCCTTGAGATTCATCCAAGCACTCTAGAAAGAAAACACAAAATGGGAAATGTTTTTCAGTTGCATTTGGGTTTTGTATTTGCACAGCACTTCAAACCTAATGCTGAATTGAAGTAACATGTCACTAAAAATAAAATTATAATTTAATGATAAAGTACATTACCAAGCAATATTTCATTTACCAAGCAATATTAAAAATTCTTAAAAGGGTATTGCAGAAAACTGAAAGTGTTCTTTTTTGAAAACCCCCTCCCTATAGTAATACCACAGGGTCCCCTTGGGTTGTGTGTTTTTAGAAATTCTTTTACAACGTAAAAGAACGTTTATTCCATGCGTAAAGTCACATCACCATGACCACTTTGTTTGACTGATGAAGGAGCCAAATGGGTTCTGAAACGTTGGTACACATGGTGATGTGACTACGCATGAAATAAAGGAACTTTGTTTATGGAACATTTAGAGTGCTGGTGACTTTTCATCACATTGTACCTGACCTGGTGGCGCCATCCACAGTCATTACAGGACCCCCCTTTGAATGTTGGGGCATACTCAGTCAGGAGTGCGGTGGGATCCCTATGCAATTCAGTTATTCTTTTGTCTCATATTGTTACTAATAAAATATCCTATATCTACACAGGGAGTTCCCATTTCCATTTTCTTAAAACCTCCTTCAAAGGGCTAGTAAATACAAAAACAATGGGAAGATACAAAAGAGTTTTTAATGTACAGATTATAATACAATTGTTTTAAGAACTTATCCGAAAGGAATAAACTGTATGGGAGGGTAAGTAGTACTGTAGGTGGAATGTTCTCCTGTGCACATTTGACTTCTGAAAAAGCATTAGCAGCTGTCTATTTATTCTAAAAGACAAGTAGCACGGGATATGAAGCTGTAGAGCAAATGATAGCTATCTTTGACCCTATACAGAAGTAGAATTTATAAACACCTAATTGTGAATATTAATTTAGAGCAGGTGAACAAGTTAGGCCTAGTATACATTTCTGAGTCAATTGTATTTATGTTTTTTTGTAAGTTTACAATATACAGTTGTGTGAAAAAGTGTTGAACCCTTCCTGATTTTTCATTGTTTTGCACGTTTGTCACACTTTAATGTTTCAGATCATCAAACAAATTTAAATATTAGTCAAAGATAACACAATTAAACACAATATGCAGTTTTTAAAGGAAGGTTTTTATTATTAAGGGAAAACAAAATCCAAATCCACATGGCCATGTGTGAAAAAGCATTTGCGATATCAAATCAAGCGTTTGCGATAACTTGCAATGAGTCTGTTACAGCGCTGTGCAGGAATTTTGGTCCACTCATCTTTGCAGAATTGTTGTAATTCAGCCACATTGGAAGGTTTTCGAGCATGTTCCACCTTTTAAGGTCATGCCACAGCATCTCAATAGGATTCAGGTCAGGACTTTGACTAGGCAACTCCAAAGTCTTCATTTTGTTTTTCTTCAGCCATTCGGAAGTGGACTTGCTGGTGTGTTTTGGATCATTGTCCTTCTGCAGAACCCAAGTCCGTGTAACACCTGGTGTGAGGTTGGGGTTTTGTGGATCACAACTGCGGAGGCCAATCAGACGGAACCCTGGTTTCACTCCCAATCTTAACGGGGAGTTAGGGTTCAAGCATCACAGCCAAAATAAACAGAAGTAAAAGGATGGATGGGATTATTACTGCATAACCCCAATCACATGTAACAGTAACAAAAATCGTAAAGGTTCAGGTTGTCAATTAGGTTAGGATAGATAACAGCTATGGTTTAGAGGTAAAGGTGTATTCTCCAAAAAGACCACTAGATGGAGCATGCAAGTTAATCCAGCTTCTCTGTACACACAGTTAGTTTAACTCAATGGTGAGCAATATGCCAGGGTACTTGCGATTTCAATGGAGTAGCAGAAGGAGCTGGGGGTCCAAGTGGAGTCCGTTATATGTCCTCTGTAGAAGGTAGCAGTATTGGATGGTATGGGGGGTCCCAGGAGACAGCAGGCGTTCAGTCTTCAATATTGGAACGCCATACTGTCTCACTGGGGCGTTTATATAGGGCTAAGAGGCGGGGGGAGGAGCCGCCGAACGAGACGAAGCACTTCCGCGTGCCACGGTGGAACGCACCCGCCGTCCGAACCCGGAAGCAGATGCGCGCGCACCCCGGAACGCAGACGGCCCGTCCCGTGAGGCAGAAACCTGTGCCCCCCTCTTCCCAGGGTAGCGGTGACGGCGGTTGCCGTTACAGTCCGCCTCAGCTTGAGGTCACGAACAGATGGCCACACATTATCCTTCAGGATTTTTTGGTAGACAGCAGAATTCATGGTTCCATTTATCACAGCAAGTCTTCCAGGTCCTGAAGCAACAAAACAGCCCCAGACCATCACACTACAATCACAATATTTTACTGTTGGTATGATGTTCTTTTTCTGAAATGCGATGTTACTCTTACGCCAGATGTAATGGGACACACACCTTCCAAAAAGTTCAACTTTTGTCTCGTCACTCCACAGAGTATTTTCCCAAAAGTCTTGGGGATCATCACTATGTTTTCTGGCATAACGGAGACAAGCTTTTATGTTCTTTTTGCTCAGCAGCAGTTTTCGTCTTGGAACTCTGCCATGCAGGCCCACTCCTGGGAAGGTTCACCACTGTTCCATGTTTTCGCCATTTGTGGATAATGGCTCTCACTGTGGTTCGCTGGAGTTGGCCAACACTTTTTCACACAACTGTATATGAACATTTTGCCCAAACAGCTGACTATAAAAAAAAAAGAGCATTAAAGCGGATCATTATCAATATTTTTAAAATAACAACAAACACACCTTTAAGGTGGCCATACACTGTACAACCATCGCAAGACCTTAGTCTTGCGATGGTTGTAAAGTGATTAAAAAAACGTACGATCTGCCCATCTTGGACAGGCAGATCGTACTCTCGCTCATCGCAAGCCCGCCGCCCTGAGGGGCGGGCTTACGATGACTGCAATGAGGGGCGGGCTTAAGATGACTGCAAACGGGCTGTGTGCGCGTGCGCACACCAGCCCGTTCGGCAGTTGTCGAACCAGCAGGCCACTAACTCGCCGAGAATCGTACGATTCCCGGCGGGTTTTCTAGCCTGCTGGTTTGACGGAAGACGTGCGACCGCACTGTAGAAATGGTCGCACGCCTTCCATACACTGCACGATTCTCGTACGATCGCGAGATTTCCCGCGATTCTCGTACGAGAATCGTGCAGTGTATGGGCACCTCAAGAAATGTTGAGTGACAATCTACAAACACAGACTTCTAGATAATTGCCGCCTTTGTGTTCTTTGCATATCTTATTTCTTTAGACATGTGCCTAGGACATGTGACCATGCACATCATCTCAGGGGTGGAAAATACCTTTCCCTGAGATCTCATGAGATTACAGATGAGGTTTCCTAGCAATGCTCTGCTGATAACAAGGCAATCCCAGTGTGCATTGCTTTGGCAAACTAAAGTAATATTGCCCATTCAAAGCAGGATTGCTATGCAAGTGTAAGTATTTCAAAATCACAGCATTTTACACCTGGCATATCTATGTCTGTTATTATTAATCTATGCTATTATTAATCATCATACATAGAGGGATGCATTGGTAGAATTAGATTTTTGAGTGTAAAGGTCCGCTTTAATACTTACCAATTCTATCACCTATTTGTCAGATGTTTGCTCTCTTGCAGAGCTATGCCCTCTGGCAGAATCTTCAGACTCAACACTTTTTGGAGTGTCGGTTGCTTACTTCCCCCTCTGTGGTTCATCCTGCTGGCTAATTTTTATTTGTCCTGACTAAAAATAAAGAAAACGTATACAAAACAGCTATACATTCCCTTTAAGAAAACCATTGTTTGGTTATACACAGTGAAGGGCAGTAATGATCATGAACTCATACCATTCTTCTTTTACTGCTTCTTTTTTCTGTGTCCCATTAAGGAAACAGGCATAGAATGTTAGAGGAAGCTTAGCACATCAGAATATAAAGGCACATGATCAACAGATCAATACTTCACGCTTCTGAGCCTACAATATAGTGTTCAGCACATAGTATGTCATTTTCTGTCATTTGTTTCTGTTTGAGTCACTGCACATTTTTGCGTGTCTTCGAGTTCTTATTTTTAACAAGATAGGATGAGAGGACATGGTAGTGAAAGGCTTTTGGTGATCAATTTAAGTCTTTCTGTCTTATTAATGTCGTTTTATGGATCTTTTAGAATAATTATATGTGCAGCTGTCAGTACTCCTGTCTCTTTTTAAATATAAATTTATAATGAACTTATTAGTCTGATTATATAACTGTGTCCAATTAATATTACAATACTGCAAATGAGAGAGACTTTACAGGGCCTCTCACTCTTCTCTCATTAATTACATACAAAGTAGTGCAAAGCTTGTCAAAAGAAAAAATATCCACATGATTTTTGGTTGACTTATCTAAATGTAAAATTATCCAATGTAAATGTGATCCCTTTTATTAATTTTAATTTATGTTTAAGAATTGGATCCAGCCAAGCAGCCTGGCTGCAGATTGGTAGTACAGGCACTGAGCTGAAGGGGATTCTGGAAACTGTGCTCCACTCATTAAGTAAATATTCTGATGTTCTGTAAATATAATGTTGCTTTTGGTGTGTGCATTGAGTTCACTCCTCTAACTTCCAGGTTCTTTTGCACACAGTGCCCACAAACCTTCCCGTGCTGCCTTGTAAGCCTACCATTAGTGAAAACTGAACATAATTTCAAACACAAAGCTTTGGAACTCACAGGTAAATGCATTGTACAACATAACAGGGCATCACAAATAGACAACCTAAGGGTGGTTGCAGTAGTTATTCACATTCAGCTGGGCATTTTCTGTAATGGTGAATACACAAGATCAAATTAGTGTGGACAGATACCCCAACATTTACAGCCATTTATTCATCTTTCCAATCACCATTATTGTTGGGGCCATTAAAGAGACACCTGTTTTTTGCAAGTTTGTTCAACTGATATTCATTTTTCAAAGACAGCAATGAACACCAAAAAGGATAATAAATAGTTAATCACTGTGTACATTACACAATACTTGAGTTGATCATACATAGGACACCTACATAGACCTTTAGTGCAAAAAATGATTATTGAATGGTATTTTCATGCAGCTCTAACAATGTAAAAAAGGTTAAAGAAAACAAAATAGTTAAGAAAAGATTACTAATGAAAAAGAATTAAATGAAAGACTGCTAATGAAAAAAGAAACAGAATGTAATAAAGGCAAAAATGCAAAGAAGAGAACAATGATATGCATGAGGGAGTCATATCTATAAATCAATCAATTAATAAGAAGGTTTCAAGCTCACCACATGTCACAGTCTGGCTGTACATTCTCCTTGCTGTGTTTTTGTTGCATTCCGGTGCATTTATTTTTTTTAGTTAAATTTAATTCTTAGTGGTCTATTCACAAAGCTGCCAAATGATCCAGACGGCTGATCCTTCGCCGAGTCCTTTGGTTCAGGTGAACCGAAGGGCTGCTGTACGGGCTATTCGCTATAGCCCTACAGCACCCAAAGGCGGCTGAGTCAAAGGCATTTGCTTCGGCTCGACTGAGCCGAAGTGTCAGCTGAAGCAGGGTGAATGGACTGCCGAAGGTGGGCCTTTCGCTCTGCAAATGACAGTTGGGTGGAGCCAGCCGTGATCTCACGGCTGGCTTCGCCCAGTTGTAATGGCAGTTCAGCCTCCCCAAATGACCCGGGGACGCTGAACTGTCATTAAACAATAACAACTGGGCAGTTGTTATTCATTGGCCGGGACCTGCTAGAAGACTGCTAGAAGGAAACAGTTGGGCGGAGCACTGCTTTTTTTAATCTTTATTTCTTTTTTAATTTTTCAAGTAATGCATATTTTAAAATTATTTTTTCAACTCTTTTTTTAAAAAACTATTTTCATTGATTTGCTATTCTGCTTGGTACCACGGAGGTACTGAGCACAGTAGCCGAGTCGAATGCCGCTTGGCAGCATTCGGGTATTCCCTCACTGCCATTCGGCCCCTATGTGATAGAGGGTGAAGGGCAGCTAATGAGCTGCCGGAGCTTCGGCTCAGCTGATCCAGATGTTGGATCGGCTGAGTTGAAGTCCTTCTACACTTCGGCTCAGCCGAACATGCCGATGTATGGCTGATTTCAGCCGATGTACGGCTGATTTCAGCCGATGTACAGCTGAAATCAGCCGCACTGAGCCGGATTGAATAGCCAAACGTTGTTTGGCTCACTTCACTATGGCTCGGTTATTCACTTGGCTGCCTTCGGCAGCTTTGTGAATAACCCCCTTAGTGAGTTCCAGTGCGTTTGATGAGTTTGCATGTATTTGCATGCATTTTGTTGTTTTTTCAGACCAGACAAAATGGTGCATGCAGTAATTACTTTAAACGTTCTGGAACTGAATGCAGTGTTGTGAACTAGTATACTTTTTACCATAGGAAAAAATGGGGATGCGTTTTTGAAACAGACAAAAAAGTTCTGGTCTGGATCTGGTCTGGAGATGGCGTGAACAAGCACTAAAGGAGATTGTATAATCAGATTAAAATATGCATGATGAGCTTTAGTGACAGCAATGGAATAAATAAAATGTTATTGCTTCCCAGGTATACTTTACACAAAAACTTTCTGCTTTATTTTATGTAAAATATAAATCCCTTTTATAGATTTGGATTGATGCTAATAGGTTGAATAGCTTAGTCTCAGACAAAGCAAAACTATCCACAATTTTGGGAAAAAGTTTTAGTTCTGTAAGGGACTTTGGTTGGTTATTTTTTTTTTTTTATGTGATTCATTTTTCATACGAGATAAATAGCTATGGAAGACAGGCTTGCAGTTCAGAAGAGCAAAATATCTTTTAATCGCTGCAGTCCTATATAAAAGAGTGACAACAATTCAAGAGCAAAGTCCTTGTTCATCAATTGTTAAACAAGTATACTTTGCATTATTAAATTATTTTGAGTACGTATTCGGCAATGTTTACTTAAATTTCCCAAACATGATCCTGTGAGGAGTTGTAGAGATCTTCAGAACACTTTCCAGAGCTTGAATTATGATATTGATTCATTTCCACTTGATCAGTCCTTGGATACAGTCAGTGCAATCAACGGAAAGCTGCAGATTCTCCAGACGTAGAAGCTAAAGCCATAAATTGTAAACAACCTATTTTATATAGTGAATGATTTCTTGTAAGCTTTTAATGCTTGAAGGAATGAGTACACAGCTGAAATATATATTCATCAGAAAGCAAAGAAAATTTGAGAAAACACAATTAGAAAAAAATATAGTGGTATATTTTTGTAAGGTCTGATAAATATTGTGAACACGGAAATAGGATTGGGAAAGAAGCAAAGGTTCCATGATGATTGCTTTTAGAAGTTGTATACCCTCATGTTCTATACATAGACTGATGCACTAAAATAAAGCTGTTCATGGAGCAAGGATTTATTGATTATTTTTATTTTTTTTAAGGGACACCGGCAATGCTTGTGGGATATTCTTCTGTTTTTAAGCAATGTTAACCTTTATTTCCAAATATATTGTTTCAAAGTTCAAATAAAGTTTGATTTCAAATGCATCCACAGAAGTATTTTAATTGACAGAATCGTGGTTAATTACCTAGTATGATCTTAAGACAGGTCTAAAAATTAACTGTTTAGTAGTTGGTCGTGTATACTTTATGTTGTTCAGATCATGGCCATAAATATGTTAAAACACAACTCAAGTAAAAACAAAATATATTATTTAAAAGCTGCTATTGCTGTAATAATTACAATTTGGAGCTGCCCTCAAAATTACTTATTTTCTGCCACTAGAAGTTCTCTTCTAGTGGCAGGTTACATAACTTCCTCTGAGCCCAGGCTATCATGGATCTATGTACCCCCAGTGTGTGAATGGACAGTGAAACAAAAACAGTAGACTAATGAGCTCACCTCTCTGTCATTCTGATTTCTCCTCCTGTAAGCATGCATTTGTCAGCATATGAATTGACTGGCTCTTTGTGCTGCTTCTCACTTTTCCAGTCTACTGTACAGGCACTGTAAAAGGGCTGAAACCAATTCAGATTTAGGTTCTGGTTCAGGGTGGTATTCAGGTTCTGGCTGGTATTTAATAAATTATATAATAATAAATACAGAGCTTCTTTAATTTGTGTCTTTTATATCTGATTAGAGTCCCATCCTCACTGATGTTGTATATCATTTGCTGGCCATTTACACTCCCTTCTCTTTGACTACCAATGAACCATTTGGTGTTTAAGTCCTTGTTCACACCAAATGCAGAGCAGATCTGCATGAGTTTCTGCACACGCAGTGCAGTGGGTTGTGCCGCGTTTTTTGCCGCGTTTTTGATGCGTTCTGGGCCGTTTTTGGTAAAAATAAATAAATATTTGTTTAAGTTTAAAATAGGCTTTCAGTGCGTTCCAGGCATTTGCATGTGTTTTTGATGCATTTGCATGTGGTTGAGGGAGCCTAACAAGTGGCTCCGGAGCTCGTGTCAGAAGGAAGATTTTGGTTTCCTGGAGAACTGGGCTGACTTCACAGTTGGCTATCGGCTCTTCAGCCGAGACGGGCTGCATCTTAATGGGAAAGGTGCAGCATTCCTGGGGGGGAAAATGGTAGAAAGACTGGAGGAGCTTTTAAACTAGAAAGTGGGGGGGAGGGTATAAAAATAAAATTACTTAAACTAAACGTTGATAATTTAATCATAGATAAAAATAACACAGAAAGTAGTAAAAAAGGAGTTAATAATAGTGGGCTCACTCCAGTCAATATAGGAAATCCGTTGGCACATGTAAGTATAACTAACAACGGACGACCGAAATCAAGGCAGAATAATAACAATAAAAATAGTGGGGAACAACAAGGTAGTAAACTTTTGTCCCACAAAAAGAGAGGAATTAAATGTATGTACACCAACGCTAGAAGTCTGGCAAATAAAATAGAGGAGCTTGAAATTAGGCTAATTGAAGAGGACTTCGACATAGTGGGTATAGCGGAAACCTGGCTGGACAGCACGCGTGACTGGGCTACTAATATAGAGGGGTATAACCTGTTTAGGAGGGACAGAGGTGGGAGAAGGGGGTGTGGGCGTTTGCATTTACATTAAAAATTATCTAAATGTGCATATAAGGGATGATATCGCGTCAAATAATGGGGAAGACTTGGAAACCCTATGGACGGAGCTAGATATGACGGACGCTAGCCGTAACCCTCTCGTGGGTATTTGCTATAAACCTCCAAATATAGGGGAAGAGGGAGAAGTCAATCTTCACTCACAGATAGGAATAGCTGGGAGAGAGGGCAATGTAGTCGTGATTTAGTTTGCAGTGCCAGGCTGCTGTAAACAAAGCTAGCAGGGTTTTGTCCTGTATTAAAAAGGGGATGTATTGCAGGGACAAGTCTATAATTTTGCCACTTTATAGATCATTGGTTCGACCTCATCTGGAGTACGCGGTCCAGTTCTGGTCACCAGTACTAAGATAAGATCGGTAGTTTGTCTTGATGGACTAATGTCTTTATTCAACCTCAAATACTATGTAAGATGTCCTTGAGTTGGAAAAAGTCCAGCGGAGGGCAACCAAACTAATTAGGGGTATGGAGGACCAGAGCTACGAGACAAGGCTACTAAATTTAAACATATTCACATTGGAGGTGAGGAGATTAAGAGGGGAATGATCTCCATGTACAAAATGTTCAATGGTGGTAGCAACATTAGCTATAAACTGTTTAAAATTAACTCCATTACACAAACTAGAGGCCACCACCTAAAATTGGTGGAAAAAAAATTCCAGCACAAGGGGCGAAGGGGGTTCTTCACAGTAAGATCAGTTAGGGTCTAGAACTCACTGCCACAGGCGGTGATTTCAGCAAATAATGTGGAATTGTTCAAGAAACTTTTGGACGATTTCTTAAGGGACCGTAATATACAGGGGTACAGGTACTCCTAGAATGAGATCCTAATAGGTTGGACTTGATGGACTAATGTCTTTAACCTCAAATACTATGTAAAACTGCGTCCAATGTATTCCAATGTTATTTTTAGCTCCAATTCACATTGCAGCATTCAGTTCCAGAGCAGGTAAAAAAAACTGCAGCAAGCCCTATTTTATCTGCTCTTGATCTGCTCTGGAACGCATGCAAACGCATAAAAAATGCATAAAAAACGCATAAAAAATGCATGCAAATGCCCTTTAACGCACTGAAAGCCCATTTTACACACAACATTTTTTTTTTCCAAAAACGGCCCGGAATGCATCAAAAACGCGGCAAAAAATGCGGCACAACCCGCTGTGTGTGCAGAAAACTCATGCAGATCTGCTCTGCATTTGGTGTGAACAAGGCCTTAGTCTGTGTGAGCATAAGGACATATTGGAAAATAGCTTGTGAACAGAGGTCAGATGTTCCTTCACATTCCTTCACATTATTAAGCAGAATAATGCCACAGTATGTGTAACCAAAAAGAATCTCACTGCTCTCTCTGGTGTTGGTCTAAACAGCCCGGGTGTCTCCGGATGACGGCCAGGAGGCTTCCACACTCTACCGCAGGGGCGCCCACAATTTTTAGTTCGGAGATCTGCTTTTCAAATGACAAGCTCAATGAGATCTACCAACAAAAAAACCTGCAGTCAGGGGGGGGGGGGATCATGGTGGTGCATTGAAGTCAATGGCACCACAGCCACGCCCCTCACCCGCAGTGCGATCACCCCCACCCTGAACGCAGGCACTTTAGTGCCTGCGTTCCGGTCCAGTGCCATCTGCAAAAATCCTGCAAGCACTATTTTTGCAGATTGCTCTGGACCGGAATGCAGGCAGGCGACCGCACTGTGGGTGGGGGGCATGGCTGCTGTGCCATTGACTTCAATACAACCCCACTCCACCTCCTGCCCTTGAACGCAGGGAGTCAGCGGTGCTCGTGTGGCCAAATGTTGCACACGGGGAGAGGTATCTCGCCCCTTTCCGTCTGCGGCGTCTAACACATTCAGCGGCAGCCACACGAGCACCATGGGAGCATAGCCATAGCTAGCTCCTTTTGCCCCCAAGGCAAGAAAAAAAACGTGCCACCCCAACAGGCGTGTGACATCACCCAGCGCCATGCCTCCAGGATTTTTTTGCACTATTTTTTATTTATGTTTAATTATTTCTTATTTTTTATTTCATTTTTTTTTTTTTATTTAATTTATTTATTTATTTTTACTGTTGGGGGGGGCTTCAGGGAAATATTAGGGGTCTAAACAGCCCCCTGATATTTCCCTTTTAAAATAGAAAAAGAAATCGAGAACACAAAGTCCTCAATCTCTTTTTCTGCCGGCTCTGCTATAAATGAATGGAAAGCACAGAGGCTTCCCATTCATTCAGAAACTAGTTACTATAATCAGGTTTCTGAATTGGGAGGAGCCCCTGTACAGAGTGCTTCTCCCAATTGAGAAACTCATGAATGAACAGGAAGTGATGTAAATCACTTCCTGTTCATTCAAAACTGGGGACACATAGTACTATGTGTCCCCAGTTATTTACAAACACTGGGGTGATCAGCTGATCGCTCCAGTGTTTGTCCTGCACAGAGGATTGGTATATATCACTGATATGTACCGATCCTCTGCCGCTTGGCCACGCACAGAGGGGCTTAGCTTCTCCTCTGCATCTCCGCTGCTCTCCCGGGCAGAGGCAGCGGTGGATCCGAGGAGAAGTGAGGAAAGCACTTCCGCTGCGGGGGGGCATTCGGGCGGAGCCACTGTGCATGTGCTGTGAGGAGAGAGAGCCAGCGGCTGTCAGATCAAGGCCGAGCAGCTCTCTCTCCTCACCGCTCGGTGTGCTGCTGTGATAGCGGCTCTGTCCTAGCCCCCTGACGCCGCCTGCAGCACTTCGTTCACTTCTCCTCGGATCCCCGCTGCATACAGATGGGGGAGAGCAGTGGGGATCCAGAGAAGCCCCACGGCAGGAGGACAGGACATCGCTATCTACCAAGGATCGCTTTGCGATCGACTGGTAGATCGCGATCGACCAAATGGGCACCCCTACCATTCATTGTAAGTGATTGAGGACCTGTTCACACCATCCAGTGCGTGGCATGAGCTCACTGGATTGCATAAAATCAAAGCCTCCCTGCATTCTAGGGGGTGAGGGGGCCTGGCATGCACAATTTTTTGATCGCACCCCACTGGAATAAAGGGCATTGCTGCACCACACGTTCTGCAATGCTGCACGTAAACATTTAAATGTAATGTTTTTCCTGTCCTTTTACCTGCAGTTTTTACATTGGTGACAGGGTCTCTTTAACATGGACTTTTCAAGACAAAGCAAGTGTCCATATATAGCTTGCCTTTGCTTCTGAATTTCTCCGTCTTCTGAGTATGGGGGGAGGGGTGGAGGGTTATGGGGCGCCATTTGACCTCCCCAGATGGCCAAAAGTTAGGCCCAAGCCCAAGGCCTTTGTTTCACAAAACATTAAACATAATTTTTGGAGCTTTATTTAGGTTTAGTTGTGCATTAAGTAATAGGTGATGTCACTGTACCCCCTGAGATCAGGCATCAGTGGACTGGGTGGGTGTGGGGTTGAGGCAGTAGAGATGAGTGTAAAGTGGCTTGGGTTGAGCTTTGCACAGACACTAAATGGGCAATGTGATATTGTTTCTTTTACATATAATTATGTTCGTTTTTAGCTTCCCCTTCATAAAACTTAAAAAATATATTTTTAAACTTTATTTAGGTTTAGCTGTGCACGAGAAGCTAGAAGCCTAAACGACACACCCCTTTTTTATGTGATGCTATCACTCTACTTCCATCATGTGCTTAAAAAATTATATATGTTGATTTCCAATTCAAACAGGATTTCCAATATTGTCCTTCCCTTCCTTTCAAGTGTCTCATGGCAATGTCATTTTAGACGTTGGTCTCTGAAAGGTCAGTGGGATTTTAATCATTCTGTTCCATACACCACATTTTACCTTGCTTCCTTTTTGCTTTATCTATCTGCTGAGAAAATCTCAGACCATTTTTATTAAACCATCTTGGCCATAAGGGATCTGGAATACACTATAGAGCATTGTGCTGCAGGTCCCTGGGCTCTGGTTGGATTAACCTCTTTGTTATTAGTGATACCACAGACTTTAAACTACTTCAAACACTCCGATTTTTATTATTCTTTTGTTGAGACATTTTAACCTTCAGTAAAACTGGAGGTTACATAAGGTGTGGGAAGAATTCCTATAAATAAACCACAGCAGTCTTTCAGCTTTCTACCTACTGTGCTGCAGAGAGAAAAAGTAGGAAGAAAATGAGGACAACATCTCTCTCTTAAATTAGATGGTTATATTTGAAAAAAAAAATCATAATTTTGTGGTTTTTGAAATGTTCAACCTTTTGGCATAATCCTACCCACACAAGCAATGTCTCAAGGATATTTTGTGCTTTTAGCATTTACTAAAACAATCTGACCTAGAGAAATTATTTAAAACCTCAATTTATTTAAAATAAACATATACTGCATTTTATACACTGCCTGGCTAAAAAAATTCACCACTTAGTGAATTTAGCTAAGCAAAATTTAGCTAAGCAAATAGGTCGGAGCCTTCCATTGGATAATTAGTCTATGTTCAGCAATGTTATGTCCCCAAAAATGAGGTCAGATGTGTACCTGAATATACTGAATTAGTTTTTTTCCATGAATGGATTTTTTATTCTCTGTGTATATTCCAATATGACAATGCCAAGATTCATCTGGCTCAAATTGTGACTAGTTTAGGGAGCACGAGACAACATTTTCAAACATGGATTGGCCACCACAGAGTCCAGACCTTAACCCCATTGAGAATCTTTGGGATGTGCTGAATAAGTCTGTACGCAGTGATCCGACTCTCCCATCATCACTACAAGATTTTGGAGAAGATGTAGTGCAACTCTGGACGACAATACCTTGTTGTGACATTGCATAAGCTTATCAAAATTATGCCATGGTGAATGCAAGCTGTATTCAAAGCTAAAGGCGGTCCAACAAAATAGGATTTCCACCTTAACAGTTTAATGGAAACGTCTTATTTATTTATGACTACAAATGAGAGACTTATTAAAGGAAACTTGTCATGGGTAAAGTATGGAGATTGCTATTTCAGAACTCACAGTATGTAAATGTTGGCTGCCTGGTTCTTATGCTTAAGGCCAAATGTAGGCAGGCAACTAGCATTTTCAGAATGAGACCAAAAATGCCAGCTGAATTATTGCTTCCTTGGCGTTTACTTTGAAATCTGGAAAGCGGTTGGTCCCTCTGTACTCCTTACAGCGTCCCCGGCCCCCCTGATTTTCCCGCCATGATGATGTCACGGGGAGGTGCCCTAACCTCGTTTGGTATTCCCTAAAGGGTATATATGTGGTTTCTATCATGTATTCATTTGTCACATCATTGCCCTAATGAAGGGACCTTGTCTGCCCCGAAATGTTTATATTACGTTATGTGTGACGACTGGTCCGATTAAATGGACGTTTAACATCTGAATATTATCTACTGAGTGCTGGTGATTCCTACTTTCTACTTTAAAATCTGCTCTGTTAGGGTCTGATTTGCCTCATATGACTCTGATCTATCAAAGAAAATTTTTCTTTTTTGTTACCTTTTTTTTATGTACATAGCCCGCAGAATAAAAATACTTGTTTTGTTTTGATTCTGATATCTGGAGATAACAATATTATTATATCTTCAGTAATAACTCTAATATGGCAAATCATTTTCTAACATAGACTTTTAAAAGATTGTTTCTTTCTTGTTTGTTTTTGTTTTGATATTGGGATTCGAGAGGGGGGATGTTTGTCTTGATTCCCCACATATTGCATCCTATTTTGACCTGAATACACACACATGTAGCAGGTGAACATAAGAACATATTACAGTGTAACCTGCGTGATTTGTTAAGGAATTGCTAAATGTATTTACATTTTTTAAAAGATGCTAGTGAGAAAAGTGTACAGAAAACATTTGTTTGGGTATTGCATTAAGCAGAGCAGCAAGTGGGAACCTTTAGCAGGCTGATAGAGTGGGAGTGGGTAAATAGAAGTCACACGTTGTGGGGGGTTGGTGGAGGTGGTAAGAGTAAGTGGTGAGTGATTGAAGCTGTTTGCTTAACCACATTTGTTTCAGTTTGATAAAAAAAATACACGAGTGGCCTGATTATTATGACCACCTGATGTTTGTAGGCAAATTAGCTATAATTTTGCGCTGAAGTTGCTAGAGGGCCAGACCATTATAAATAGGGAAGCAGGTTGTTTACCACGACAGTAGAAGTTATTTTTTTCTGAAGATATGGGTAAACACCGCGATTTAACAGCCTTTGAACGTGGGATGATTGTTGACGCTCGGAGCCATGGAGCGAGTATCAGCAAAACAGCAGAATTTGTTAAATGTTCAAGAGTAGCTGTTAAAGTGTTTTAAGACTGAACTGTCAGCCGAAAATCTGGGTCTGAACGTGCGAATTGTGGCCGTCAGCGACTAGTCAATGTTAGGGCAGAATGGAGAGTGTCAAGACTGGTACAAGACAACAGAAGGGCAACAGTTCATCAAATGACTGCAGATCCTAATCGGGGATCCTCTCAAATGATCTCTGAACGCACTATTCGCCGTACACTGTATCGTATGGGATATGGAAGCCGAAGGCCTGTTCGAACACCTTTGCTGTCTGCAGTTAACAAGATAAAACGTCTCCAATTCGCACAGGAACACAAGGATTGGACAGTCGAGAATTGGAAAAAAGTCATGTGGTCCGATGAATCACGTTTCCAGTTGCATCATGCAGATGGCAGAGTGAGAATTTGGCGTAAACAGCATGGAAGCATGCACTCCACATGCATGAGTACAACCCTTCAAGCTGGTGGGGGCCGTGGTATGGTTTGGGGTATGTTTTCCTGGCATGATTTGGGCCCTTTAATTCTTGTGGAACAACGTCTGAATAGTACAACATACCAAAGTATTGTTGCTTATAAAGTTCATCCTATCACGTTGATGGCGTATCCCAATGGAGATGGCTTCTTCCAACAAGACAATGCGCCATGCCACGGTGCTCGTATTGTGCAGGAGTGGTTTCAAGAACATGAGGGAGACTTTACCTGGCTTAGGTGGCCCCCACAATCACCAGATCTCAATCCAATTGAGCATTTGTGGGACGAAGTTAAAAGAGCCATCAGGCAGCTGGTTCCACAACCATCAAATCTCACAGAACTGGACATTGCTATTCATCAGGCAGGGTGTCAGATTCCTTGCATCATCTTTCAACATCTCGTGGAGTCAATGCCAAGAAGAATCTGGTATGATCCATGTATATATTTCGGGTGGACAGTTTTATAAGTGTGTGGGCAGTGATACCATCCTTCTTTATGGGGATGAAGGAGGAAGGACAAGAGTAAACCTGGATAACATATTTGGACAAATCAGACCAATGGTACAATTTGCGGGCTTAAAGTATAACTAAAGACAAAACGTATTATTTTAAAATAAAATAAAAATTAAATAAAATAAAAACAACTGACAGACGTTTAAAACCATTCCTACACTATAAAAAAACAAAAATGTTGTTGCCCACTACAATCATCCATTTAGTTATGGGTAAGATTATTTGAGGTCAGGGGCCAGGGATCTGCCTTATGCCCATCGAACATTTCAGCAACATCACCTCCTCCTCCTGCTTCTCCAAAAACACATACTCTTCCAGACTTTCCTCTGTACAGTGTCTCCCCCTTATTTAGGGGTCTATTCACGAAGCTGCCAAGGGCAGCCGAGTAAATGACCGATCTGAAGTGAAGTGAGCCGAACACTGTTCGGCTATTCACTTCAGGCTGGTACGGCTAATTTCAGCCGTACATCGGCTGAAATCAGCCGTACATCGGCTTGCTTCGCGTGGCTTCGGGTCGGCCGAACATGCTCAGCATGTTTTTTAGAAGCAGGCTGTCGGCCGGCCAATGGCCGGCCGCTCGGCCAGCTTCGGCTTTCAGCACGGCTCAGCCGAGCTGATGCATATGCATTCGGCTCGGCCATGATCGGGAGCTGTACGGGCTATAGTGAATAGCCTGTACCGGTCCTGGGGCCGAAGCTAGCCGAAGGATGGGCCGAAGCTACGGCCAGATCCTTCGGCAGCTTCGTGAATAGACCCCTTAGTCTCCAACAGCAACATTATAATACATCCTGTAAGGTTAAGCTGTGCCACACATTTATGAACTGTGCACCATATACATATGTTATACAAACAGTCAGAGATGAAAATCACTTTTAACAGAATAAAAAAAGATTTGTGCAGTGTGCCTCTTGAACAAAATACCATACCAGATATATAGTGTATGATCAAAGCAAGCATAAAGGGAGCGCAATTTGCTCAAAATAATATTTATACAAAGTGTGTTGATAAATGCGAGGGAACATGTGGTAGCAAGTAGGTCTAGCCTGTCCACATGCATAGCATTTCTTAATAGCAAACTTTGAATAATTTATCGAAAAGTGAGAATAATTTGTGAGCAATGCAATGTGAACAAACAAACTGAAAATGGCAACTGCAGTTCTTTGCTATATTTATATATAGTGGACTGGCTAAAAAATCCTATTGATGCTGCAGAGGATGGAAGGCAGAAGAGAGGCTTATAGAAAATGCTAAACAACATAGGGAATGTCCAGTTGGAGATAAAGATATTGAACAATTCTAGACTCCAAAAGTGTGAATATTTCCTTTTGCATTGAGTATGCATATATGGGTTAAAGCTATGTCATACTCTTGCTGTAAGACAGTTGTATGAGATTTAGATATCCAGGCAAGAAGAATGGTATTATAAAAGAGTACCGCTCCTATGCCTATGCTAATGATGTAGAACCAATTTCCTGCACTATAGCTGGCTTGAAAGGTGCTTTGAATATTCTGCTACTAGAATGGGATTAATGATCAATCAGGGAAACATAGTCTACATGTTCAGTGGAAAAGGGTTGAATTTTTCCAGACATTTATATTGTTATTGAATACAACTTCCAAATGCTTGACAGCTTTAAGCATTTAAGTACTGCTGTTAACCAAAAATAAAAGAACTGTACAATTGTATTCATCATCTATCTTTGGGCAGGAGGTGGTCTCATGGTCTATACACAATCCAAACTTCTGCCTAGAAAATTCAATGTCTTTCTCTATATAATCCTGATCTGGCTGGTGCACATGGAATGAAATCTGGGTGCTTTCAAAACAAGATTAAGTTTGGCTTGGGTGCTTCGAGTAGAAAGCCCAATAAAAAAAAGTTAATGCATTATTTAGAGGGGAAAGATAGCTCTGTTGAACCAACTATGGGATTTGTCATTTGACTGGATTCATTTAAACTAGCACAGGGTGGACAGATGATGCCATTTTAATTCATGAAAATGTCCTTTCCAAAAAACTACTAATTGAGGATGATGACAACTAAAAGAAAGACCTTTAAGTATAAGTTCACTATACTATACTTAATTTCCCACCAGTCCTGACTACAGCCTGCTATGGTAAAAACTTAGCTTCCTCACCTTTCCATTGCTCTTTACTATGCCGTAGGGATAGGGTTTGTGCTTCTGATCATGCAGGGTTCACACCCTTGCATTTTCAGGATTTGTGGACTGGGCAAATTAAATGGCCAGATATAGACTGTTTGCCTGCACAAACCTCTGGCTGCTGTGAGCGGGAAATCATTCATTTAGTGGTGGTATTAATACTGACACTAAATGACAACTTCCCTTCCTGTGCGGGCCACAAGTGTCATTTGCTGCTAGGATGCAAGCAGGATGAACAGCGTCATTTGTTTCTAGTGTTTTTCTGTGTGGGGTTCTCCCTTAAAGTCCATACCAGACCCTTATCAGAATTAAGGGTCTGGTATGGATATGTATGGACCCCATGCCACTTTTTTTCACAAACAGAAGGTGTGGATCAGAAATGTCACTTAGCTGAAATGTATTTTCTTTGTAAATGTCACTTTTGCTGTAGCAAAACCTAAAGATGTGCTTTGCATGTTGCACAACATTTCTAGCAAAAACATCAACATCACCTCCTTTTCTTGGTGCACATGCACACCCCGGCCCCATTCACTCCAATGTGTAAGCTGAACTCCAGGCATCCAGTGAAGTCTGTCAAGTTGGGGCTTATTGCTACTATTATGACATTTTTATGTAGTATCATGATAGGAATTTCCACTTCCTGTTGCCTGCACCAGCCTTTCACAGCCAGGGTACCATGGCACGCTGGGGTGCCTTCTGCCTATTCCTCAGGGGTGCCTAGAAATGTTCACACAATGTGTGGTTACATTATTAGTATTTTATTACAGGTATCTATAAGTGCCGACAAGTAACACAGCAGATTCACATCAGTACCTGCCCTCAAGAAGCTTACAAACTGAGGTCCCTAGCTCACATGCATGCATACAGAACAGATTTAGACATGAGCCAATTAACCTATCAGCATGTCTTTGCAGTGTGGGAGAAAACCAATGCAAGCACAGGGAGAACATGCAAACTCTCTGCAGATAGTGTCCTGACTGGAGTTTGAAACAGGGCCTTAGTGCTGCATGGCAGAAGTGCTAATCGCTACGTCACTGTTAAATCTAACCCTATTGGTATTAATATTATCATCTCACTACACTAAACTATTGACTACAGCTACAGTATTAATAAAAATGTAATTGCGACTCTAACCTTGGTTTAAAAAAAGGCATCATACATTTGCGCCCTGCAAACAAGCAGGAAACGTGCTTAACCAATTACATAGCACAGCATATTAAAATGGGAAAAAGGCTATTCTATACGCATTCAGAATCTTTAGCTATCTATCTAAAATCTATGAAAAAAAATATACATTAAAATGCCTTTTTTAGATGTTAAAAAAATCTGGAAAATATATTTTAAAAATATATATTTTAAATATATGTCTTTGGAAAATACATTTTAATTACATTTTTCTAATGCATTTAGAAATATATGTTGAAATGCCTTTTTATATATTAAAAAATATCTGAAAAATATATTTTAAAACTATATTTTCAAATATATTTCTTTGGGAAAATATATTTTGATATACATTTTTGGAATACATGTTAAAATATATTAGTGTCGGACAATATATTGTAAAAATATGTCACATATATACATTTATTTATAAATATATTGAAATATATTTCTCTTCCATGTGGGTAGTCTGCTGACATTCGTCAAAAGGAAGGTCGTGATGCAGGAAGATGGCATTTAGGAAGCTCCAGATTCAGGAGACAAGTCCACAGTCCCAGAGCTCATATACAATTTATAGGTATCAGAGTCTTTAAACAGAACCCAGTTGGTCCAGGTACACAAGTATTTATCAATACTGTCTCTACTGATATGGATCAATTGTTCCATTTCCTCAACTACAACCTCTGTCAAGTTTTGATCTAGAGATAGTGATGGTAAATCCCAAATTTTACAGTTGCAATTAGAAGAGGTGATGGTAATGGTGACTCCTCTCCTGGTAACCACTGCCTTGAAGGGGAATCCCCCTCACTTTGGTAACATTTCCTCTCATTTCCTGTTGCATTCCTGGGACAGGAAGTGAGAGCAAATCTACCCAACAGGACAATTTGGGACCTGTACCCCTGTATGTTACTGTCTCCAAGAATGGTATCTAATTGATTTTTGAATGATTCAATACTCTCTGCTGATACCACTGCTTGTGGCAGACAGTTCCAAAATGTAACCACCCTGACTGAGAAGAAGCCCCTGCACCCTTTGTGGTTAAATCTTTTCTCTACCAATTCTAGGTGGTAGCCTCTAGTCCTTGTTATGGAGTTTAGAGTAAAAAGTTTATTGCTGATGTTGCCATCACCACCAAACATTTTGTACATTATTGTCATGTCCCCTCTTAATCTCCTCACTATCAGCGTGAACAAGTCTAAATTTAGCAACCTTGTCTCATAGCTCTGGTCCTCCAGCCCCTTATATAGTTTTGTTGCACTTCTCTGGACTCTCTCTAGCTCCAGGATATCCTTTCTGTGGATTGTTATTCCGCTTGCCTGTTTTTAAACCTAAAATGCAGTACTTTACATTTAATGCATTACTTACATTTAGAATTCCCCATTACCAAAAGTGCTTGATGGAGTTGGGCTTTAATTTGTTTGTCGCTTATTTGAAGACCATCTAAAACTACCTTGTCTACTGGGTGATTTCACTGCAGAACAAACAGTCTTGTCACATTATTGCAGGAAGTGGAAAATCAAGGCATCTAGTTACGAGACCAAAAGTTAATACAACTATGTTACAGGGTGGATTCAGAAAAACAAAAACTTCTGCATTAATATCAATGATATTAAAAATCGTATATGTCATTTTTGCTATTGCCAATAGTTGTACTTTAAACTTTTAAGCTAGCATATGGGAGTTTTGTTACTTTTAGAGAACCACTGCCAAATGCAGTGCAGCTGCTTTCTTAGCCCTATCATTCATTAACCTCCCTGGCGGTATTCCCGAGTGTGGCTCGGGTTTAATTTTCAGTACCAAGAGCGGTAACCCCGAGCCACACTTGGGATTGTGCAAAAGTGTCACTTGCTTTGTCCCTGTGATCCCACGGTGTCCTCTGCTATGTGCGCCCGGCCGATGCCGGCATTTGGCTTTCAGTTTCGTTTTCGGGCGTCACAGTATTCAGATGAATTCTTGTGGCTAGACTCACAGGTGGTTCTAAACAGCTGCAATCGCTCAGCATGTAAGGAGCATTAACAGCCTGTCAGAAACCGCAGTTGTCCTCTATTATTCGCATGTATCCATACATCAAGTGGTTACTGCAGCTAGGGGCAATTGACCAGCCCTGGACACAGTCGGCCTGTGTTTAGGGCCAATTATCTGTTCCTAGCAGCAAGTATCTTTTGGATGTGTGGATACATGGGAATAGAGGTAGATAGCGTTGGGCAGCTATGGCTCCTGTCAGTCTCGCATTGCTTTGTACAGGCTGAGCTTCTGCAGCTGGAACAACCTGTGACATCTTACCATAGGAATTGGCTGCTGGACCCAATTATTCCATGTGGATGACGCCTGAGAAATTCTACTGTATGTATGGTGTAGTGCTTTCCAGCCAGATCAGAAGATAACCTTATGGGTTCGGCACTTAACTGCTGACAACTCTTGATGGAAACTGTCAATCAGGAAGTTAGAAAAACTGAACTGATTGTTATTTTTTTCTTCAGATACAATGAGTACTAACTGAAGAATTGTGTTTGGACAGCACCACCTAATTGTTTGCAAACATGCCATGAACTAAAGCATTGTTTTTGAAGCATCAGCACAACTTTATGTTTCCCTTTGTAATTTTCCTGAAAAAATCATATGAATCTGGTAATACTTTATTTTAATCTTTATTATGCTTTTAGTCCTTTCTATATGAGTATAAGTATTACATACTATTAAAATAAAATAAGAATACTGCTTAGTAAATATGTGCCACTCTACACCCCAGGAAGATAATGTGTATGATAACCACAGTACACTTCTTTCAATTTACTTGTAGCTCTCAAGGGAATGGACCATATGCTTAAATGCTTGATCCATCTGTCACATTTTTTCAGCACAGAAGAGATCCCCTCTGATTATGTGTTTTGCAGACTGGTAATTTCCACTACCTGCTGAAACCTTTAGTGTAGACAGAGACGTTAGCAGTGCAATTTATGTGTACATGTGCTAATTGATTGCACACTGAAAAAGTGCACCATCAAATTAAGGTTAATTCCTTTTTTTCACATCAGTGGTTCCATCTTTGGACAGCAATTTGGATGACAGTTCATTCACTTTAGATTCATGTATAACATTTTTTCTCAAATCCAAGGTGGTTGTATAGTGCTACTCTGTTGTAATACATGCTGGCCTAGATCACTGATCAGCTTCTAAATTTTCTATATCAAGTGTTAGTAAGATAAAAAAAAGAATGGCAAGGACTTTGAACATTATGTATATCATAATCACATATCTTAGCATATTTTCATTTTTGAAGATCCAAGCTATACAATAAGTCAAATCAGTAAGCTGCTAATGCTATCCAAAGTACCATATCAACTGTATTAAAGTTAGAAAATCCACTCAATTTAGCATTAAAGTAAATGTGTGCTTTGTTCATCTAGATCAAAGTTTACTTTATTTCTACCCCCCACAGCAGCTCAGAACCACCTTTTTTTTGCTCCGACTTTTTACTTTCTCACTGCCTCCTTGTGATGGCACCAGGCTAAATGTTGTTGCATCGCGTAAGTCACATTTACTTCCACACATGGGAAAACTGCAAACTTTGTTTCTTCCAGTACGTTCTGCTGGGGTATGGGGGGGTGAAAGCAAAGCTGTTGGTTTAATCTACCTGGATAAAACACAGGTTTGAGCTTCTTTAAGTGGATTTGCATTCCCATAGACATCTATGGGAATGCAAAGACCAAGTCCATGTAACATGAACAAAATTCTGTCAACACAGACCTTAACTATGTTTCTGAGCGTGACTGAAGCTTATTAATATATGATTATTTGCATAGCCACCTTCTTCTTATACTCCAATACCTTATACAGACACATGACAATAACAATGCAGTTTATGTGGCATGATGAAAGGGCTAACTGCACAGGAAATTTTAATCTCCGTCTACTGAATGATTTATAGTGTGTTTTAAGTGAGCATATACTTTGGGTTCTGTTGCAATGTGTTCACCCTAAGTCTCAGTTTAACAAAAGGAATTCCATTGTTTTCTATGGCCCTTGCTTACACCTGAGCATTTTGTCGCCTGCAGAAAAACACCTGCCACTGGAAAAAGTACATGAGCTACTTTTGCTACAGGTTTTCTTGTACATTTGGCACCATTTCAATGGAAGCACATGGAAACGCTTGACACAATCGTGTTTGCGCTTTTTTTTTTGCACATTTTTGTGTGTGTTTGTTGGTTTTCATTAATGCCTCTTAATCTTCCAGCTGAAAAGAGCATCTTAACATATAAGCTTCAGACATGTGTAAAAAACATGCAAAAATGCTAGACCAGAACTCACAAAAAATGCTGTTGCTTAGGTGTGAATGGGGCCTTAGGTAAACTCACACTGCAACACCCTCAGGTAATTTTTGAGTTTTCACATTTTTACATGTTTACTCTTCCAAATTATTTTTATTGTATGAAATATATCCACTAGATGGAGTGATCCATGGCTTGGGAAGGAGCAGTAAGGCACATGCAAAGCAAGAATTCGAGTTTGCATATATAATAAGAAAATATGTCTGCCTCCATTAGACATTTGCAATTTGTTTTGGAAAAATGTGTTTTTCGGATGAATTTTTGTTTTTTGTATTCTGATATTCAAATGTTTCTTGGGGGTGGGGTTCCCTCTTCAAATTCCTACCAGACCTAGAGGACCTTGTATGGATTTTGGGGGAACCCTACACATTTTTGTTTTTACTTGGGGAGGTCCCTCCTAACATTCCTACCAGACCTAAAGGGTCTGGTATCAATTGGGGGGAACTCAATTCGTTTTTTTTAACGTCACTTTGCTGCAACGAAAATTTGTCCACAAATGAAAATGCGTACAGACTACCGCTAACAAATTTAGTCCGAATCCGAATCCCGAAAAACAAAATAACGCAAAATCCTAAATGAAACTAAACAAATGTTTGCCGGTGCACATGTCTAGCCTCCATTAACATATATTATTACAAACTATATGTATATAAAAAAAATGTTTAAAAACATTAACACACATTGAAAAAAAAAATATTTATCAATTTGATCTCTTTTACATATATATTTAAAAAACATTAATGAGAGTATACATTATACTCCTGATGGCAAGCACCATATCACATGGTTGTATACTTCATTTAATAACCTTTTGTTATTTTGTAGTGAGTGGTAAACAGGTAGCCGTTTTTAAATACTACTAAATCATTGCGCTTTGAATGAAGCGAGCCAACAAGGCACTGTACAAAACATTAGCATTAGATTAAAGCTCTTTACCCTCCAATTCTTCCCATCCACCATTCTTTCATTTATTTACGAGTTATTACAATGATAAATACCGTCTGAAGCACATTTATGCTGACCTAAGTCTGCTGTCCATGTCCCCCTCTGGTGCCCCTTCTAGGAGTGGCAACCAGTAGACCCAGCATTGTAGTATGTGACCGCACTGTCAAAATAGCACTGGAAAACCAATAGGAAGTGCTTGTGTGACCCAGGTAGTGGCATGGACATCCAAAGAAGGGCTCTCATCCTCTGCAGGGAAGAAGATAAGAGACTTGTGACAGATCGCATCATGTGACCACAAATTTAGTTTTTTTTTTGCTTTTAGCTTAGTCTTTTTTTAACTAACCTAGTAATTAATTGGGGATGGGGAGCTATGCCCAAAATTAATCTTTAAAATCACCTCATGTACTTAGCCCAAGATCATTTTGAATGGCACTTTGATAGCACCAGAAATCCTTTGAGACAAAATAAAAAAGCAGTTGACAAATACACACCACAGCCGAAAAATATCATGCTTTTATTTTACATTCTGCATTCATTTTTGCTCAGTAGGCTTCTAGCACAGTCCAGTGCAGTAGGCAACTAACTGTTCCATTAGCTGTAGCGTAGAGTTGCTTTATGATGAATAAGTTGGACACTTGGTGAAAGGACTTCCAAGAGAATCAGGCTAGTTACACTCAGAAAATTCTATCTGCCAAAAGGTTGCTAATAAATAAGTTATTTCCACATATGAGAAGATACTCAGCATTATGTAGCCAGTAAACTTTTAGCATTTCGGATTTCTCTACACGTCTGTAGTCATATAACAACATTATGTAAAACCTCACAGCTGTTAGTAATTTTGGACATGGGTAACTTTTATCTCTTTTGTAGCAAGCAGACAGAGAATATGGAATATTATAAAAAGCTTTTTAAATCCCAATGTTTAAAGGTAACTCACCAGGGTAGAAATATGAGACCTTCTATGGCTGACATGTTTTGAATGTCCATACACTTTCATATTGATCGTTGTTCTGTTATTGAGTGCATCACTGAGCTGGGTGCCTATTAGTTTGAGACCAAGTAGTGACCAATTCTCTTGAGTAACCGGACACACAGTTACTTACTACAAACATCTCATATTAGAAAAACATTGTTAAAACAAAATTTTGCAGAAAAAAAAACAAATGAAAGAAAAAAAAAGATATTTAGAAAAAAGGCAAGAGACAGAGAATACAGAAGAAGAAATAATAATAAGAAAATTGTACTTACCCACTAGGCATCCATCTGGCATATTTCTGCTTTTAGATTTCTTATGAGAAGCGCACTGGTGCAGGATATAGCTGGCACAGCAGCTGCTACAAAACCCAGATCTTATGCTTATAATATGCTAGTCAAACATAACCTGGACATTCATTCTGAAAGCATTTCCTTTTGCAGAATTGCTCTTCATTGTTGCATCTGTTATCTAAATGTTAGTGTAAAGGGGAGATACTGTGAATAAACCAGCCAAATCATTTCCAGTAGTAGCCACATCAAAGAGACACGTAGGAGACCACAGGAAATCACTCCGCAGCTACTTGATAGAACCTTCCTTTGTTGCACTGGCCCCATCCATTCAGGCACTCAGTCACTCACAGGCTCTCATAGGCCCCAGGTTTATTGATAGTGGGTAAAGATCACAGGCTACAGTATCAGGGCCTTTCACTTCCAGTGGTTACTATTTAGCATGAGCCATCTTCTCTTAGACAGTCTGTCTTCTGAACTCCACTCACAAAGTTCTTTTATGGCAGAGTAGACATGTAAGCCGAGAAAAAATTTGTTTCGTTTTTTTCGGATGCTTCGTTATTTCGATTTTCCTGGATTCGGGTCTGTAAGACAATTCATTTCGGCATTCAGATGAGTTAAATGAACATTACCAACTAAAATTTGTTGCAGAAAAGTGACATTACATGTTTACTTTGTCTGTTTTTAATTTCTGACACCACAAACAATAAAAAAAAAAACCACGTGGGGTCCCCCCAATTCATAGCAGACCCTTTAGGTCTGGCAGCAATCTTAAGGGGGAACCCCAACGCCAAAGAAGTAAGAAAACAAAATGGAGTCCCCCCTAAAATCCCATACAAGACCCTTAATCCGGGCAGGGCAGGAAGAGAAGGGGGGCGGGCGAGTGAGCACCTCCCTCCCTCCACCATACCAGGCCACATGCCTTTGGGCCGATAGGGACAGGGGCCTCTTCCCCACAACCTTGATCCAGTGATTGTGGGTGTCTGTGGGCAGGAGGGCTCATCTGCATCCAGGTACCCCCCTTTCATGTTTGTATGGCTGTGTACATGGGGGCGGGGGACTGAAAACCTTTTTTGTGTGTTTTTTATATTTGTATGCGTTTTTTATACAGTTGTATGAAAAAGTGTTGGCCCCTTCCTGATTTGTCATTGTTTTGCACGTTTGTCACACTTTAACCTCCCTGGCGGTATGATTATGTCAGGAATTTTGTACCAAAAGCGGTACAATTTTTTGCATGGAAATTTGTTGTTTATATTGTAGGCCTGTAATTCTTAGTAAATCTTAGGAATAACTCACCTAAATCTGTCCAAACAAGAGTCCAGTAGACATCCCAGGTATGATAAAGTTTTAAACACGAAATTAAAAAATTATAATATAATAAATTATAATAAGGTTTTTATTATTAAGGGAAAACAAAATCCAAACCCACATGGCCCTGTGTGAAAAAGTGTTTGTCTCCTTAACCTAATAACTGGTTGGGCCACCCATTAGCAGCAAGAACTGCAATCAAGCGTTTGCGATAACTTGCAATAAGTCTGTTACAGCGCTGTGCAGGAATTTTGGTCCACTCATCTTTGCAGAATTGTTGTAATTCAGCCACATTGTAAGGTTTTCGAGCATGAACCGCCTTTTTAAGGTCATGCCACAGCATCTCAATAGGATTCAGGTCAGGACTTTGACTAGGCCACTCCAAAGTCATTTTGTTTTTCTTCAGCCATTCAGAGGTGGACTTGCTGGTGTGTTTTGGATCATTGTCCTGCTGCAGAACCCAAGTTCGCTTCAGCTTGAGGTCACGAACAGATGGCTGCACATTATCCTTCAGGATTTTTTGGTAGACAGCAGAATTCATGGTTCCATTTATCACAGCAAGTCTTCCAGGTCCTGAAAGCAACTAAAACACACATTGGGGTTGATTTACTAACCTTATAAACACACCACGAACATGTATACACCTCTGTAGTGTGTTCCCTCCCAGCATGATCTATGGGTGGAATCTAAACACCTTTGTAGTGTGTACACACCCAGCAGGTGTGTTGTGCAAAGCCCTGCATGAATTAGAAGATGATGTTGTGTAAATTAGCTCTATGTTGTGTTGCTTGTGTTGATGAATGCAGGAATGTAAATGCATGAGCTAACCATTTTTGTCTAAACTGTGAAGCAGCATTATATATGCATCATGTGCATGATTTTTCCATATATGGCATTAGTGGAAATATGCTTTTAGAGACTTTTTGGTTGATAAATACGTTTTGCTGTGTGAAAATCACACACACCTGGTGCGTGCGTGTGTTTAGATTAGTAAATCACCCCCATTATGTGTATCGTTTGTTAATACTTGCTGACTATTCATTAAAGGAGACACCAGACGCAAAGCTTTTTGTTTTTGTATGCATTGTGTGGAAATAAACCTGTCAGTGAAATGCTTTTTTGTTGTCATGGCTCCATCTATTAGACTTTATTGACAATCCAGATTGATTCACCACTAGGAAATTAGGAACAGAAATGAGGAACTTTCAGCTCATGGAGTCATGAAGCTTGTAGACTGGGCATAGAAAATAAACAATAATTAGATCTCCCTTTCTTTTATTGCAATATGCGAAGAGACAGGTTCCTATTAAAACTTTTGTCAATTTTAGTTTCTTTAGCGCTTGGGAAACATTAAACGGAAATTAAAATACCCCACTACACCAAGGAAATTCCGATTGGCAATGTTTGGATTTCTATTAGATACATTACACTTTAAATGATATCTTTAAAATTCAGCTGCACTAGGATATGCTCCTTATTTGGACTCATATAAGTGTATTTTATTTGTAAATGTCCAGCAGCTTTGCTAGAGAGAGATAATTTACTCCCACTGTTTCAACTTCTGACATTTTGCTCCTTTCAGCTCTTGGGGCCTGCTCTTACAGGGTCCTTAACAGACAGATCTCTATTCTTAACATGCCTTGCCTCTAAAAAATAGCCACCAGATACACGTCCCCAGCTCTTTAGAGGCAGCTTTGTACCTTTTATCCTACAGAGACACCCTGCTTAATATGTACATCGTTTGGAGTCCAAAGTCATGTACTGCACATTCTAGTCTGTACTAGGATTCCCTTGACTTTCCTAGTACCCATTCTGCTAATAACATCTTCACACACAGGGGTCTATTCACTAAGCTGCCATAGGCAGCCGAGTGAAAGACCGACCTGAAGGGAAGTGAGCCAAACGCTGTTCGGCTATTCACTTCAGGCTGGTACGGCCGATTTCAGCCGTACATCGGCTGAAATCAGCCATACATCGGGTGGCTTCGCGTGGCTTCGGGTCAGCCGAACATGATCAGCATGTTCGGCCGACCCGGAGTGCAGAAGGAGTTCAACTCAGCCGATCCAACATCTGGATCGGCTGTGCCGAACCTCCGGCAGGCTACTCACTGCTGTTCTGTCTATTCTCATAGATGCCGAACAGCAGTGAGTGAAGCCGCTGAGCAGCATTCGGCTCGGCTGTTCTGCTCAGTCTCTCTGTGGGGCCGAGCCGAACAGAAAAACAGTTAAAAAATAAAAATAGAAAACGATTGTGCGGAGCTAGCAAGGACAGCTAGCTCCGCCCAACAGTTTTCTATTGGCCGCTGCTGGCTGTCAAAAAAAAGATTAAATAAAGCCTAACTCTCCCGGGCACTCTGGGAGTCTCCCGCTCCCGGCCGCCAAGGAGGGAAACACTGCTTTTTCTTTTTTTTTACTTATTCTGACACGCAGCCGTGTCAGAATAGAAAAGAAAACAAAACAATTTTTGGCCATAGGAATGCATTGCTAGATTCCTATTGGCTATTTCAATTTGCAATAGCCAATAGCAAACTAGCATTGTACCCGCCCTACA
>NW_017306420.1:1434596-1436538 GCF_000935625.1 Nanorana parkeri | reverse complement strand
CTCCTTGGCGGCCGGGAGCGGGAGACTCCCGGAGCGCCAGGGAGAGTTTGCTGTCTGGAGATCAGTGTCCCTGGTTAGCTGGTAACCAGGGACGCTGATCTCTCTGCAAGTGGCCGGAGCCAGCCGTAAGATCACGGCTGGATCCGCCCAGCTGTCAGAAGCAGGCTGTCGGCCGGCCAGCTTCGGCTTTCAGCGCGGCTCAGTCGAGCCAAGGCATATGCGTTCGTCTCGAATGAACCGCTCGACCAAGTTCGGGAGCTGTACGGGCTATTGTGAATAGCCCGTACAGCAGCCCTTTGGTTCTACTGAACCGAAGGGGTCCTGGGGCCGAAGCTAGCCGAAGGATCGGCCGAAGCTACGGCTAGATCCTTCGGCTGCTTCGTGAATAGACCCCACAGTGTTTCAGCAGCACCATAGATCACAATGTTCTCTGTCTCAATATGGCCCCGAATTTATGCCATCTTAAATACCCCTAGATATAAGCAACTTATAAGAAAAAAAAGCAATACATAAATAAATAAAACATTAAAACCACCATTTGTACAGGCTACATGGTTACAGTTAAACAAAAAGAAACAGCAAGTTCACCTTTCCAAAGATTATGTAAATTTGCTGTTAATTTGCATCCTGATCATAGTTCTCCTTTAAAATTAAGCATTTGATTAAACAGCACTTGCTTTGAAGACAAGTACCTGCTTTTTCAAATTATTTCTAGTTACATAATTTAAAACATGCTGCCACGCAAGGACCGCACAGAAATTGTCTTGCTCTAAGCAATCATTTCAATGTAACACATATAAATGCTCAAATATTATTTTTCATTTTAAGGAAATATAAAACGTCATACTACATATATTTTGCCATAAACCACATCTCCCTGTGCTGATTCTGCACAGCATAGATCCATATTGATTAGTAATTAAACTTTTATGGCCTCTCTGCTTCACAGCTCATAACTTTGCAGAGTACCTTGAATGGAAGGTTGGCTTGGCCGGAGTGAGCATTTTCTTCTCTCAAAGTCACTTTATCTTAAATTTTAGTAGCGAGAATGTTTGATCCTGAGGTATGCTGTACATCAATCTAATACCCTGTTTTTGTTTTTGTTTTTAATCTGTGTATGTAATGTTATGAGCAGGAAATCATTTCAATATGCGATGGACTGCATTTGAGCTGCTCTATCCCATTTATATCACATAACATTTCAGAGGTTTATGTACACTGCATGTAATTTAGTGCAGTTGCTTTAAACTACATTTGCCATGTATGTACGTTATATTAAATTAATCTTGCTATATTGTGAAATGTGCACTTTTAGATTGAACGAGAATCAAATGATGTGTATGCACATTGTTTAACCTCCTGCCATCCGCCCGTTAAGAAAAAACGGACGGATGGCAGACTCGCATCAGCTGGTTGCCGTCTCCAGACGGCATTTTTTTCCTGCTTGCGCGTGCCCCCTAGCGCGCGCACAAGGGCTGGAAAGAACCGCTTGTTTTTACAGCCGTTAACGGCTGTTTCACATACAACTGATCAGCGGCTCTATAGCCGCCGATCGGTTGTATGGGGCGATTTTGTCGCCTGCCCTCCCCCCCCTCGAGTGCCGTCGCTCACCCCCCTCCTGACCCCTCACCTTCAATCCCGGGATCCGCTACTCCATCTGCGGCCCGGGACAGGCTCAGGAGGGCATCAGGAGGTAGATGGGAGGGAGATCAGCATCTTCCTCCTCGTTGATCTCCCTCCGTGCTGTGAATGCAGAAGTGATGTGTATTACATCACTTCCGCATTCACCTGTCAGTCATCTGGCTGTTATAGCCAGAGAGAAGAAGCTGATGAAGCAGATCCCCAGGTGACCCCTAATGTCTCCATAAAGAGGACCTGTCAGTGTGCCTTTGCTAATATATAGGGGGATTGTATCCCCCTATGTAATAGCAATAACAATAAG
>NW_017306420.1:1428867-1434505 GCF_000935625.1 Nanorana parkeri | reverse complement strand
AAATGTTTAAGTCCCCCCCTTCGTTTACGCACATATAAACGTAAATGTGCGTCAAATGCGTCAGTGCGCGAAAAACGACAATTGCGCTACACATGATATATATCGCAGCGAATATCGGAGTGAGATCAATCATTTTAGGGCCATAAATCACTGATAACACTAAACTGATGAGTGGTAAAAGCTTTTAAAGCGTCGCCTATGGCCAATTTTGGGTAATGTCGTTTTTTGAGGTTTCGCACGTGTGCACAATTTTAAGGCTTGACATGTTTGGTGTCTTTTAACCCGACGTGACCCCGTCTTTAATATCTTACTAAAAAATTGGGTAATAATAAATGTTTTAGAATTTAATATAGGGGAAACAGTTTTTTTTTTCTGTAAATTTTCCTTAATATAGTAAAAAATAAAAACCCCAGTGGTGATTAAATACCACCAAAAGAAAGCTCTATCTGTCCCCAAAAAAGGGTATAAAATTAATTTCAGTACAGCGTCGCATGACGGAATAAATGTCAGTCAAAATACCGCAGCGCTGAATCCTGAACAATGGCCTGGATGGGAAGGGGGTTTAACACCCCGGACTTCAAGTGGTTATAGCTGAAGTCCAGGCATGCCTTCTATGAATTGTAAATAGTTAGGCACAAATAGAGGATTAATCCATTCAAAATGTCTTCTTCAGTTCTTGGTGGTAAGTTTATTCACCTATCAGGTGGCAACATTTTGGCAACATTTCTGCACCTAGATCTGAGTCTGCCCAACTCTCAAGGTTATTGTAAGGAGATCTTCCTGTCCCCATTGAATTGTTTATTAACTTTATATTGTAGACAATGTATAGGAGCATTGAGGCTCTCCTAACTGCAGCAGGAGGAAAAATACACTACATACACTCTGTTTTATAATACATACTTCTGACCCCTGCACTTTATACACTACATTGTACATGCTACTGACTAAAGTGTTCATTGTTTCAACAGTCCCTGGTTATTAAGTAGACTATTTTAACAAAGTTGCTAGCTCCTTGTCTCTATTCTGTGTGCTGAAGAGCATATGTAATGGAAGAATTTTATATTTTTTTAAAATATTAGGTGCTTAGGTTTTCAGTTATTGTTGAATTTTACTTTGAACTTGCTGACACATATACAGTATATGCAAGCTGCAGAGCACTGCAAGCAAGGAACAGTGTCTGCAGCATTTGTCACACATGCAGAGTTATAGGGTGGACATTTGATTGATGTACTGGTTTCCACCCACCTTTCACAGGTTGGCTTACATGCACACTTAGTTACCGTATTTATATGTTACATCATCTGCTTTTATAAAGAGGCTAATATTCCAGCAAAAGTCACAAGTTCATAAATGCAGAATGGCTAAATCTTTCTATACAATTTTGAAATAAGATGCATATTGGCAAGTATCCAAATATATGAATGGAACCAAGTTAACCTTTAGGTCTTACATATACCTTACATATACCATCCAGTATGGAAACATTTAGATGTAACATTATGAGTGAAATGACCCTACAGTGTGACATTCCCTGAATAGTTGCGACTGCTAAGAGGACCCCTTGAAGGTTAGATGGATCAAATATTACAAGAGTTAATAGGATATGCATTCTATCATGTATGGCTAAAGCAGCATTAATTGAGTGATGCTTAAAGGAGAACTATGAGGTGAATGCTTTTCACTCACCTCATAGTTCTAGCCGACCTATGACAATGAAACTGTCACAGGTCGGCTCAGTAGATCGGGAGGTGAGCGAACACATACCGGCGTACGCTCACCTCTCGATCCTGTCACGGCTCTCTGCTGTGACAGGGGAGGGGCTGGATTCCCCCCTCCCCGCTCCGATCTGCCAGCGCTGACTGGCGGAACGCACGGGGGAGGGGGCAGGTACAGCTGGCTCTGCCTCTAGATAGGCACAGCTAGCTGTCAGTCACACAGCTGGGCGGATCCAAACATAATTGTTGTGATCCGCTTCAGCTGTGTCGTCTTAGTATACCGCGAGCAGCAGCTCGCGGTATACTGCGGCGTCTCAGTATACCGCGAGCTATATCTTGCGGGATACTGAGCCTAGGGTGACGGGAGGACGCTAGTTTGTGTCCTCACGTTACCCTAAGGAGAACTATGGGGAAAAGCCTTAACCCCATAGTTCTCCTTTAATGTGTATGATTGCACTGTATGCATGGATATAGTTCTTCCAGGAACACTAATTTGTTCAGACGTTGCCTGTTAAGTGGACTATGTTTACAGCATGATATTAATTCAATAATTGATGCCAGTCTCATGTACAGTTAAATATTTTGCTTTTTGGACAACGTAAATCATTTTTCCAGGCTAAGGATTGGTGTATGGAAGGCGGTATTTTCTTAATGTGTATTATGGGTTTTGTCAGTAATTTTGAGCAATATAACGCAATTTGGATAAATGGAGAGAAAGTAGTTGATTTGTGTATATTAATTTTGTTTCTTTTTTTTGTAGTTTTATGTAGCATAGTGATAAAAGTATCCCTCTGTCACCCTTTTTCTTCCTATTGGCATGTTTCTTGCCAGCACATGAACTGATCAGCTCTTTGTGCTGCTTCTTCCTTATATGCTCCAGCTGTGCTGTATATGAACTGTAGGAGGTTGATATCAGGTAAAATTGAGGCAATTACACTGCTTGTATTTAAAAATATATATTTAATTATGTATTTATGATTACAGAACTGCAAAAATGTAAGTCTTTTGTATCTGCCCAGTGTTCAGTTTTAAATATAAGGTCATTATAATCTGTCCTATTGACACATCTTTTTATCAATTCTAACTTGCCATGGGAATAATAGAAATAGATACATAGTTGTCTTGATTTTTTTTCCTTTTCTTGAAGTAGCAGTTTTTTTAGACATTGGGTTGCTGAGTTTCTTCCCTCTCATAAGATGACATGCAGTGAGATGTTGCCTGTAGATATTTTTCTTCCAATTCCTGCTTTATTTTCATCTGCTGAAAGACAGATTAAATGGATATATCTAAAAAAACAATAAAGTATTTCCATCTGCCTACATTGATATATGCTATATAGACAAGTTGAAAATCTGTCCATTGTCACTTTCCAATACAGCTTACAATATTCCACGAGATAAAATAAAGTCTGCTGTGGTATTGCTTTTCTGTGAATGTCCAGATGCTATTTGTATTTGAAGCAAACAAAGCAGACACAGTGAGGTCTATGAAACAGAAGTGTTTGACTAGCTTATCTTCGTAAAGTTCAAGTTCCAGCATATTTACCAAGGCTTCAGGCCTTTCTTTCTTCCACTGCAGAACAGTTTGTGTATTATGTTTTGTTTTATTACTGGCAACACTTTTCTGTTTACAATAAGTCTTCTTTTCACTTTTTTTGCCCCCCAAGGACAATTACAAAAATAATTCAATATACTTCTACAAAGACAATTTATGGAGACACAAACTGCCATGTGACGCCATCAGTTCTTTTTTTTTCTAGCAACACTTTCCTAAAGGAAGTCACTGTCTTTCTGGTCAAAATGCTCCGAAATCTCTCACGAGGGAGCAGCAAAGGGAGGACCGCCATGGGAAAAGGTGTGTTGAATTTTGGTTGTGAGTTGCCACAAGTTGTTGCTTGTCCTCTTCTACATATTTCACTGTCAAGAGCCACATAAGCTTCTACTCTGTTCATCCAATGATTGGTAAAAAATTATTTCAATTAATTACAATTTTAGGGATGTTCAGATACCAAGTACCGTACTTGGTACAAGTACAAGTACAGATACTTTTTCAGCTCCAAGACTAGACTAGAGAAAAATTCAAAAGTTAAGAGGCAGCTGTCATTTGTAAGGAGCACACGTAGCTCTTGAAATCTGTGAATCCCTGTTTTAATGTATGATTTTTTAAAAAATAAGGGATGCACTGATACAGTTTTTTCAAGTGCAAGTACAGATACTTGTCCAAGTACTTACAGAGACAAGTACTGATAGATTTTTGTTTATTGTCATGTGACAGTTTCTCTAGAACACTACAGATTAATGATGTCAGGACAGTGGTGGAGCGCCAGAGCTAGGTCCCAGCTGCAACCGATAAAACCCTGGTAGTTCTCGTGAAAATGCCAATTATCGGTACTGATATCTTAACAACCCTAATTAATTTCCTTTTCCATATGTTGATATTTGATATAATGATAAGCTTTTCTAATCACCCCCTTTGAACCCCCACACACTCTAATTTTTTTCATAGCAGTCTTGCTTAAAGTAATGCTTGAACTTGGTGCCATGCACATCCCCCTGAGAGTGAACCTGTACTCTGTTAAACTTTTAAAGTCAGCTCAAGATACCTGCTATTGCCTTCATGAGCCCAAAAAGCCTATAATGTAACCCTATCTGGGGCCCCACTGTTGTTAATAGGGCTCCATCACAATTAAACTCCACCAAATACAATTAATACAATTTTTATGTCCAATAATGTTGCCCTTATAATAGTTTAATTGTATAAATCACCTAAACAGCAGTGTGCAGTACAGCACAATTTAATTGTTTAAGATAAAATAATCGCCTATTAAAAAATCAAAAGGGAGAGTGAGAGAGCGAGAGCGAGAGAGAGCCTTTGCTGCAATTCATACCTTCAGTCACTAGTTGTCCTCAGTTTTCCAGAATGAATGAAAGCAAGCACCATTAAACCACTTTATCTGTCATGGATGTGAGCATATGAGCACCACTACCACTATTGGAGAAGAGAATGCCTTCTGACCAGCCAGAAATCCTTTACAAAAATGTTATGCATATATATTATGTATACGCAGTACATCGGGGGCTCAAAGGTAGGGGGGGGCAGAGGGGTTTATGAATACTAGAACTCAACTTTAAATTAATTTACCTTAAAGGCAGACTTCTAGGCTCCTACAAAAATTCCACACTAGGTAATTTGTCTTGCTATCGGCTTTCTGACATTCTCAGCAGCACTCTGGGAGAGAGAGAAGGGTGGCACTCTGAGAAAATCAGGTGGGTTGCAAGGCATATGTGCTGACGAGTGATGAGCTTCAGTTTTAGGACAACCATAAGTTCGACCCATATTTGAGCTGCTCGCTGAATGGGTGAACTATATGGCCAGATTTGACCAGTACACCTGCCCACAAACCTCTGACTATAGCTGTAAGTCATTCATTTAGTGGCGATATTACTGGCACCACTAAATGCCAGGTTAATCCCGCCCATGAACTACTTCCTGGCACACACATGATAAAATCTGAATTTTTGGCTAGAAAACAGCTTCAAACCCCCAAACAATGATATATTTTCTGAAAGCAGAGGCCCTGTAGAATAAAAAGATGCTAGTTGCAATTTTTTATGTGCAAATGTTTATCAAACCAGTATTTTTAGGATAAATGTACTAACATGAAATTTAATGCACAGAAACAGAATAGCATACCCAAACTTTTGGTAAAAAGAAAGAAGATGGGGTCATGCTGGGTAAATACCCAAAATTTCACATAGGGAACACTTTAAATGATTTTACCGCTCATTAGTTTAGTGCTAACAGGGATTAATAGCTCTAGAATTAGTTTGCGACGATCTGTAACATGTGTGGCGCAATTTTCGCTTTTGCACGTAAGCGCACCCGATGTGTGTTTGCGTTTTAAACAAACTTTTTTTGCATTT
>NW_017306420.1:1412202-1428756 GCF_000935625.1 Nanorana parkeri | reverse complement strand
AAGAAGTAATGGTAAATATAATGTGACAGGTCCTCTTTATGGAGACATCAGGGGGCTTTCAGACCCCTAATGTCACTTAGGGATCCCAAAGAAGCTGAGGAAGCAGAGTTCTGCTTCCCCAGCTTCTTCTCCTGGCTCTAAGAGTGCCCATACAATGCACGATTCTCGTACGAGAATCGCTGGAAATCCCGCGATCGTACGAGAATCGTAAGGTGTATGGAAGGCGTGCGACCGTTCCTACTGTACGGTCGCACGACTTTTGTATTTCGAGCATGCTGGAAAACCAGCCGAGAATCATACGATTTTCGGCTGGTTTTTAACGTGATCGAGAGACAACTGCCGAACGGGCCGGTGTGCGCACGCGCACACTGCCCGTTCAGCATTGAAGTCATCGGAAGCCCACCCCTCAGGGGGGCAGGCTTGCGATGATCGGAAGTACGATATGCCTGTCCAAGATAGGCAGATCGTACATTTTTTAAATTACTTTACAACCCTTGCAAGACAAAAGCCTTGCGAGGGTTGTATAGTGTATGGGCACCTGAAGAGCCGGAGAATGTACACAGTGAATCCACATCACTTCCAGTCCAGTGATCGGAGGAGAGCCTGCTGATCTCTCTCTGATCAGTCAGGGGAGACCTGCCATGCCAGTCCCGGGTCCGCACTGGGGACAGCGGGACCCGGGGGAAGCCGGCGCTAGTGGCGGAGGGGAGGGCGGTTGGTTCACACAGCGCCGCAACGTACAAGTAATCCGATGGCTGTACAGCCATCAGATTTCTTGTATTTAACCACTTGCTGACCGGGGTGTTTACACCCCCTTCCTGTCCAGGCCATTTTTCAGTATTCAGCGCTGTGGTACTTTGGCTGACGTTTATTCCGTCATGCAACACTGTACTGAAATAATTTTTATACCATTTTTTGGGGACAGATAGAGCTTTTTGTTGGTGGTATTTAATCACCACTGGGGTTTTTATTTTTTACTATATAACAAAAAAGTACAGAATATTATTTTTTTAAATGGTTTTCCCTTTGTTATTTTAGGTAACATTTATTGTTACCCAATTTTCAGGTAAATAGACAACAAACATGTCAAGCCTTAACCTCTTGCCGTTCGCCCGTAGTAAAAAAACGGACGGACGGCACTGCAGCATCTGCGGGTTGCCGTCTCCAGACGGCAATTTTTTTCTGCTCGCGCGCGCCCCCTAGCGGGCACGCACGGGCAGAAAAGACCCGTCCAATGCGAACACCCGGTACCGGGTGTTTCACATATAGGCGATCAGCGGGTCCATAGTTGACGTTTGCGGCGATATATAACACGTGCAGCATAATTGGAGCAATCGTAATTTTCGCGTCTAGGCGCATCTTACGCATTTTTGCGCATCTATGTGGGGGTGGGGGACTTTAAAAAAAAATTGTGTGTTTTTTTGTTTTGTGTGTAAATTTACATTTATTTTGTGAGAATTTTTTTTGTTTTACTTTTTTTACACTTAACTTTATTGTTATCACATAGGGTGCTAATAAGTACCCTATGTAATAACAAATTACAGTTACAGGTCCCCTTTATGGAGACATCAGGGTTCTCTAAGACCCCTAATGTCACCAAGGGACCCCCAGAGAAGCTGATGAAGCACAGATCTGCTTCATCAGCTTCTGTCCGGTTTCTGTACCGGAGAGTGACAGAGGAATGCGGAAGTGATGTAATATACATCACTTCCTGCATTCAGAGACCGGGAGCAGAGCGGAGGGAGATCGGGCACTGATCTCCCTCCGTTCTCAGTGCACAGAGCCACATTGCCCGGGATGAATGGATGCCCGGGATCGCGGCGAGGACAGCGACGGCGTCCAGAGGTAAGGAGGGGGGGGGGCGCACCTTCACTTCCATCATACAAGCGATCGTGTGTCTTCACAGATGCAGGACTGCCTGTATGTAAACAGCCATCGCTGGCCATTTAAAATACTGGCGCTTTCCCGCTCATGCGTGCCAGGGGGCGCGGGCACGAAGGACGTCTACAGACTCCCACCCGCATCCAGGAGACTCCCGTCCGGCCGTCTTTCAACGGTCGGCGGACGGGAGGTGGTTAAACAGCAATCGCCTGTTTAACCCCTTAATGACAGGCCCTTCTCTGTGTTTTTTGCAACCATGTTATAATCCACATTTTAAGCCTGAAAATGACTTCAAACCCCCAAACGAATTTAACATTTTTCATAGTTACATAGTTACATAGTATTTGAGGTTGAATAAAGACATACGTCCATCAAGTCCAACCTATTAGGATCTCATTCTAGGAGTACCTGTACCCCTGTATATTACGGTCACTTAAGAAATCGTCCAAAAGTTTCTTGAACAATTCCACATTATTTGCTGAAATCACCGCCTGTGGCAGTGAGTTCCAGACCCTAACTGATCTTACTGTGAAGAACCCCCTTCGCCCCTTGTGCTGACATTTTTTTTCCACCAATTTTAGGTGGTGGCCTCTAGTTTTTGTAATGGAGTTCATTTTAAAAAATGTATTGCTAATGTTGCTACCACCGTTGAACATTTTGTACACGGAGATCATATCCCCCCTTAATCTCTTGAGTGTATACTGAGGAGAAAATAGCGCTCAGCGCCTCGGCCCTCGTCGTTTGTGACTAGCTTTCCGCTTTCATCCTTTATTGGGCCTATCTGCTCCTTTCTCACCTTTTTACTGTTAATATATTGGTAACATTTTTTGGGGTTCTTTTTACTATCTATGGCGATATGCTTTTTCCCACATCTAGTTTGTGTTTAGGTTTTGAAATAAGTTTCCCCATTTTATTTTCCCCACTGCTTATCAAAGTTGGCCCTTCTGAAGTTTAGGGTTCTAGTCCTTCCAGTACACTTCCCTTTTCTGTGTTCAATATTAAAAGTAATGACATTGTGATCACTATTACCCAATGACTCCCCAATTACAATATCCTTGATTAACTCTGCATTATTAGTGACAATTTCTGGTAGGAGTCTCCACCATCTGGTCCATGAAATTGTTGCGCAACATGTTTAGAAATCGCGCCCGCCTTTTTATGTTGCATGATATTAGCGCAACATATTATCAAACCCAAAAATGTAATGAAAAATTTGAAAAATGCACTTAAGTTAAATTTAGTGCCCCCAAACAAAATATAATACCCCTTTTGTTAAAACAATATAAAAGATGAGGTTACAGTGAGTAGATAGATACCCAACATGCCCAGGTTAAAAACTGTGTGCGTCTGTGAAATGGCGACAACATTCAGTACCCCAAAAAGTCCATAGACAACGCTTTAAAAGCCCCTACAGTTTATTAGTTTTGAGATACACATAAATAGAATTATTGATCTCACTCTGGCATGCGTGGCGATACCCAACATGTGTAGCGCAAGCATCGTTTTCGTACGTAGGCGCAACCGACGAGTATGTACGTTATGAGTTTAAAACAGTTATTTTTATTTTTTTTACTTACAAGTGACCCATGTGTTAGCATATTGGCCGCGACAGGTCCTCTTTAAGGTGATACTGGGGATCCAAAAGACCCCTAGTGTCACCTTTACACTCTAAATAAGCTATTGAAGTGCAGACTGCACTTCAAAAGCTTATTGCTGGGCTTCAGGAGCCCAGCAATGACAGCTATAGGACCAGAAGTGATGTAATCTGCATCGCTTCTGGTCCCAGAGAACGTGGAGGAGATCAGTGAATGGACGTTTGCCGCTCTCCTCCCCAGCTCTACTCCCGCCGACACCCTAGATGCTGGCCCTGGGCCTGCAGGAGGGGCAGCAGAGTCCGGGAAACAGGGCAGAGGTGTCGGGCGGGGGGCGGGCAGTTTAGCTGCCCGTAGAAGCGATCTGGCCACATCTGAGTGGCCAGAATCGCTTCTATTATAAAGCTGACAGACGGCTTTAGGCCCCATTCCCACTAAGCAATTTACACCGCGATAGCGCGCATTTTTGCTGCGCGATATCACGAGGAGTTGTTGGCCAATGCTATTCAATGGAGTTGTCTTAGCTCCATGTCGCCCGTTGCCCGTCGCTGTCGCTCCAGCAGGACCCTTTTTTCGGCGGGTTTTGTGCGATTTTTCTATTTTTTTAGGAGCCCGACGGTGAAGGTCGCGCTACCTGGAACGTTGCCCTGAAAGTCGCACTAACTCGGCCGTGCGGATCTGCTGCAAAAGGTATGTCGCTTAGTGTGAATGGGGCCTTACACCGGGCCGGTGCAAGGATTTTTGCCTACACAGACATAGGAGCATTGACAGACACAGACATCCACAGTTACACACACACACATACATAAAAACATAGTGACATACACAAAGCACAGTGACACACACACACCAGTACTTGCACCTCGGGACAAGGAGGCAGTGAAGAGAGAGGTGAGAACGGATCCTCCCACAGTGCAGAGAGTGGCCCCAAGGAGGTAGCGTGAGGCTCCACACATGGCACATGGCAGGGGGGACAGCTGGAGAGTGGAGACACAGTGCTGGCTGAGCGGCTCCATAGTCAGCACAGGGGGCGGGGCTGAAATCATTGCAGTAGAAATCCTGAGCCCGTACACACCGTTACATCTAACAATGTTTGCAGCTGTGCCAGAATTTTTCTGCCCCCCTACAAATGTAAACAGAGTCCCGCCAGGAGTTGTTTAACCTCTTGCCGTCCGCCCATAGTAAAAAAACGGACGGACGGCACTGCAGCATCTGCGGGTTGCCGTCTCCAGACGGCAATTTTTTTCTGCTCGCGCGCGCCCCCTAGCGGGCACGCACGGGCAGAAAAGACCCGATCAATGCACACACCCGTTACCGGGTGTTTCACATATAGGCGATCAGCGGGTCCATAGCCCGCCGATCGCCTATATGTGCTCATTCGCGGCATTTCGGTAATTTTTCCTTAATATAGTAAAAAAATAAAAACCCCAGTGGTGAATAAATACCACCAAAAGAAAGCTCTATCTGTCCCCAAAAAAGGGTATAACATTCATTTCAGTACAGCGCTGCATGACGGAATAAATGTCAGTTAAAGTACCGCAGCGCTGAATACTGAAAAATGGCCTGGATGGGAAGGGGGTTTAACACCGCGGATGTCAACTGGTTAAACGGTCCTGCTGCCAGTGACGTACTATGCACATCACTGGATGCAATGGGGTTAAAATGATACCAAGAACACGGCTGCAGCTGCAGCCGTGTTGTTGGTATAACTGCCTCAGAATAGGAAGTTTTTTTACAATGGGCGGTCCTGAAGCGGTTAAATTGTAAATAAGTCTATGGGGCATCCTGGGTAATGTCATTAACCAAGTATGGTCATGATCATATTGGTCAATGACGTAAACCAGCATCTTCAGCTGACCTGTTGACATTAAGCAGCTGCCCAGGAAGCTGTCATGCGAGATTGGAGTGCATCAAGAAAGGTTTGACATGGCCCATGTCTGTGGGTTGTGAAAATGTCGCTCATTTGTGATTGATGATGGATCCACATCACTGGGCATAATGATTGATGTTGGATTCACACTGTAGAAATGTTTTTTGGGGTTTTGTTTTTGGGGGGTAGGCTTACAAAATATTTTTTTATGATGCCTGTGTGTTTTTATACTTTGTCAATTTTTTGGTCCCATCCTCAGGGCTTTCCTAGCAGGGTGCTGCACTTAATGTACTCTTATATAACTTTAGAAATGCTCACTAAATGCCTTTAACTGTTTTTATTATTGTGGCAATTCCCAAAAGTCTTAGTATTATTTTCATGGAATGCAAGATGAATTACAGGATCCCCCATCTCCATTCACAGAAGGCCTTGCATTTTCTGAATAAGGTAAGTTATGTCTTTGGTGCTGTATGCCCCAAAACATTTTTCACTAAATTTCAATTTTAATGTTAATTGTGTACAATATTTATTTTTATACCTCTAACATTTTGGGTACATATTATAAGATATTGGACCTATTCATGAGGTTAAAATTGATATTCTATGATTTCTATGTAATGTTACTGTTTTTTTTTCCCCAAGTAAAAAGTGACTTCTTGTTTTCTTATAAACACATTCACTGCAAATCATTATGCCTTAACCTCGACCTTTATTTGAGATTATTGTGGCAGCTGTATTTGCTGTCACTAGGAATAATTCTCATCCCATGGAATGTATTTGACAATTTTAGATGGATTCTAAATCAATTTGACCTGTGGGATCAAAAAACATAACTATATAGTGTGTTGTGTCAGCTGAATGTGTCATCTTATAATGACATAGATATCAGTTTTATGCTATAAAGGTAAAAACTATACTTTCCCTGTACTATGTTATCTATACTGTATGATATATGAATTACTGAAGTGCTAAGGAAAAATATTTAATACCAGGAAGCTGCATGTGTACTCACACTGTTATCACATTCTTTTCTACTAGTCAACAATAAACCACAATTAAATAAAGTACAATTTATCTGAGCCAGTGAAAAACACAGAACAATATCTCAGTGCTCAGAAAATGTTATTGCTCCTTCTGTCTTTAGAACAAATTACTGAAGGTTCCATACAGGATCTTTGTGAATACGTCTGAACCAAGACTCTTTCAACACATAAAACATTTGATGTTGATCTCCATTTTTTCAATCTTTTTTGAAAATGATTTTTCTTTTTTATGTGACAGTAACTACATAAAATCCTTGTTGACAGCTGGGCGGAGCCAGCTGTGATCTCACGGCTGGCTCCGTCCAGTTGCAATGACAAATCAGTGTCTACAGGTTGCCTGGGGACGCTGAACTGTCGTTTCAATGACAACTGGGCGAAGCCGGCCGTGATGTCACGGCCAGCTCCACCCAGTTGTTATTCATTGGCCGGGACCTGCCAGAAGACTCTAGCAGGATTTTGGCCAATAGGAAACAGTTGTCACTGCTGTCACTGCTGCCACTGCTAGCTCCACCCAATTATTTCTTTTTTTAATTTTCTTTTTCTTTTTTCAATAATATTTGGAAAATTAATATCTTAGTGTACTTTATTGTGAATTGTAATGCTTTCGAATGTAAGGGGGTAAATAGAAACCGCTCAGTTTGTTATATTTATTTAAAACAGCTTTACAGCTTGAGTATTGTAGAATTGTATATCTGGTCAATGTGGTAAGTCTTTGAGCAGGGCTGGAAGGTTGTAGAAACAGAAGGAGCTTGAGACTTGTGGAAAGCAGAAAAACCCGACTATCAGTCCCATCACAACTCTATTGTGATGGGACTGGTAGTTTGCAATATTAATTCTGTTAATCAGGTGAACTTTTCAATAAAGTACTTATTTATTATTTTGTGAGAGTTGAATGAGTGTTTTACCTGACAAACCTCAGTTACATGTAGTGGGTCATGTAACCCATTATGTACCTAAGCTTTATTCTCTATATTATATTCTTTCATTTGTACAATTGGTAAAGGACAGAATGCCGAAACATGTTGCATAAGAAGCCTCAGTACAAATGCAAGTTTTGAGTCAGTAGTGTGCTACATCATTCTTTACTGAAATAAAGGAACAGATTGTTTCCGCAGTGGGCTGTGCAAGGACCCAGTGGGGAGAGAAAAGGGGGCTTTTTAGAAACCAGTCCAGACCTCGTATATAAAAGTCTTAGAAAAACATTTATTCACTAAATTGTTGTATACATAGTTTAGAACCAAAAAATAAAGTACAAAATCATGTCATCAATAAAAATATATATCATTAATAAAAATACATATTGAATATGCAGGTTCACCGTTAGGTGACAATACCGTGCGGTTACGAGATATGCGGTAACTTATTTTCAGATGATGTAGACGCTCCTATAGGTCCCTACATGTTTCGCCCCCAGAAGGGGCTTCTTCAGGGGAAAGAAGGCAGATCTCCGGGAGAACTGTATTCATGTATGTCCTCGCCAGATGTATAATCAAAGCAACAAAAACTAGATGACATGAAGCAGCTGCAACAAAATCATATAGGAGGTTGATTCTGTCGAAGGTAAACCGCCATGAACAACAATAGATGGAGGGATCGCGTCGGAGAACCGCACGCTATACTCCTCAGGGATCACGGGCAGCCGGTGAGGTACACTTAGGGGTCATGGAGTTCTATTAAGGGGACATATATAGACCAGATCTCTTGCCGCGTGTGAAGTTACTGTTTGTATCCCTGGATTCCAGGGATACAAACACAAACAGTAACTTCACACGCGGCAAGAGATCTGGTCTATATATGTCCCCTTAATAGAACTCCATGACCCCTAAGTGTACCTCACCGGCTGCCCGTAAACTATGTATACAACAATTTAGTGAATAAATGTTTTTCTACGACTTTTATATACGAGGTCTGGACTGGTTTCTAAAAAGCCCCCTTTTCTCTCCCCACTGGGTCCTTGCACAGCCCACTGCGGAAACAATCTGTTCCTTTGTATCCATAACCTGGGGTGTGAAACCTCCAGCTCCTCTAGATGCTATTTGCAACACACGCCTGTCAATATTATCCCTTAATTCTTTACTGAAATGTATATATTCATCGAAGGAACTGACTTTTCAAGTGCTTCAAGACCTAGTCTGAAAGGTATTGGGCACTGTTTTATCACATAAGAATTATCTTGGAACCATGACAGACAAAGCCTGCAAAAGTATACTCGCGAAAAATCTCATATCACTTTATTGCCTATTTATTCAGCCTACCTCTGGGGCATGTCTTTTTAGATGTGTTCATTAGTAGGGTAGCTTGAAGGAGGCAAAGGACTGCCAGACATACCAGCTTCCATGAACTTTGAGCAACTGGCAATTCCTTATGGAGGAATGATCCATTTCTAGTTTCTAGTAAGTTTAGACTCAGGTCACACTAATCATTCAACTCACCAGCTTCAGAATTGCTGAGTCCACTCACCTTTTCCTATACTAATGCTTTATTTGCAAAGAAGCAAGATTTTGAAGTGTTTCGGCAAGCAAGGGAGCAACTTTTTAAGCTGTACCTCTTTGGCTTTACCACTGGTGGAGTGTTATCGGTGGTAGAATCCAATTTTTTGACAAAGGGAAAGCACCTCCCTCGCTCCCCTAATGGTGACACTGAGCTACTGTCTTCCCCTTGCTATTCCTTTAAAGTAACTACATGTACCAACTTGAATGTACAATTACTTTTTATATGAAATAAACCACAAAATAAACTAGTAGTGTTACAATAACACTAGAAAATGTCAGACACCTGGATACTTAGGACAAACATGATTAAAGTATCTAATGCTGATCATAATTTTTAATAACATTTTTATGCAATTTCAACCACTCTCAACTAGTTTTGTGAACGTTAGAACAAATATTGTGTATTGTTTGGTATGTATATATAGATGTGTTCTATCTTTACTGATTATCACTGTATCATCCTGATTAAGGGACCCTGCATGGCCCCAAAACATTGATGGTATTTGAGACATGATGTGATGCTTAAATAAAGTAAGGAAGATTGAGTCCTTCTTTCATGTGTGCTGGTGATCAACGTATTCTCAATTGCAAAGTTCTACATGGCACCATTCGTGATACCACTGTGAGCACCACCAATACCTCAAGGTCGTAAAGCTGTATGGAGTGCAGGTAATCTATGGCACAACTAGAACTACATCTACTACTCACAGATTGGATTTTTTCATGGTTTACATCTAAAGTTCTGGTTGCAAGCTACCTTCATGAGTTTGCTTATGTAGAATGACAATTGCAAGCAGTTTTAATTATCTAAAAGTTGTCTGGTTAGCATTAGTTGAGAATAATGCCATGATTTGTACATCTGTTACTTCTGCATTTTCTTCTATCAAAAAAAGAAAAAAAATCAGTTATCAGTTATTTTCTTATTACTTCATTACTTTTAGCCTTGAAGCTATTTTCCTAGTAATTGCAAGGTTTACAATTTGGGTGGCCAGCACTTTTCCTGGCCTATTCACATATATTGCGCAATTATAACTTTGATTTTCAGTCCAAATCCATTTTTCAAACCTTGCTGAAAGTAGCAGTGGAAATGTCACTTAAAGGGTATTTGCACAGCAAAAGAATTTAGTAAGAAGGTTTATGTATTCTTCGATCCAAGGAAAGGCAGTAAGTTATAAGGGTTTGGAAGAACATATCTTTTTTGTCAGTTTTGGAGGAGAAGACTTACCCTTTAGTAAAATAAAGAGTTAACTAACAGTAAGGGTCCTATTCTTCAATGTTTTCATCCAACACTCACACTACAAGATTCAAAGATTTTACAAAATGAACTCAATTAAAAATGTGTGAAATGTATGTGAATCTTTTGGGTCGTTGAAAATATTGATGAATAGACCTCTAAATCAATGTTCATGTACTTTGGTAAACCAGACATAATATGATAAATTAACAAACAAAAAGACAGGTGTCCTCATCATTAAAGGGGTTCTAAACCCTCCGGTTTTTTTTGCCTATATCTACTGCTACCAAGCAGTAGATATATGCAAAAAGTATTTTTTTTTTAAACCCGCTTTAACAGCGATTCACAAAATCACAAAAAAGTGCCTGCAAACAGAGAGGAGTCAGCGCTGCATCGGAGAGTCGCCGCACTGCTGGAGGGACAGATGAAAACATCAGGAAAGAAGAGGAAGATTGGATTAAGAGACATCATTTAAGGTAAGTGCTAACATTAACATTGGGGGAGGGGGGGTAAAAAAATTATCCTTTAATGTCACTTTAATATCCATAAATGTGCTCATAATTATTAACAATCAATCAATCAAGAAGCCAGAGCTAGAGTTCATGTTCAGTGGTTTACGCATGCGCCTGGTGTTGCTCCAAGAGCTGTGCCGGTTGCAGCGTCTCTGCTTGGACGTGCTCGTGCGCATGTGGCAATGATCTAGGATAGGTGTCCACAGTTGACATCTAGGATAGGTGTCCACTGGTGACCACCTGTTAGAAGTCAGCTAATTTGCTGCCTATTAAAATAAATGTGCTGACACTGAAATGATTGTCAACAAGTAGTTAGAGAACTATGGCCCAACTTTTTTTTGCCATAGTTCTATTTAGGGTTGCATGAGGAAATATACTAATGTCCTCCTGTGACCCAAAACAGTCACCACTCTCTGCAGGGAGATGATCGGAAACTGAGAGATCGGTGGTATGTAATCGCTCACTTCCCGATCAATAGAGCTGACGTGTGACAGCTTCATTGTCACACATCGGCTGTAATTATGGGGATGAGTGCATTCCACTCACCCCATAATCCTCCTTTAAATCTCTCAAAGGTAGAGATGATAGATAGATAGATAGATAGATAGATAGATAGATAGATAGATAGTAAAAAGATGTAATGGTGTGTGTATTCCTAGCCTAAACAAGGGTGAGAGGAGCTGCAACTTTGGAGGTGATCAATTAAATCAAGTATTCTAACTTGTGTGTAACAGATGTTGCCTTATAATCAGAAAGACTAACCTTGCCTGAGGTCCACTATTGTATGCTTTCGGTACACTAGTCATGCCCATTTTTGAACTTCATTAATCTCCAAGATTTGCCTCAAATCCATGGTAGCGGCAATTTGGCAAACCTGAAGCTCATCCCTAGTTGCGGAAGGTTTCTTATTAAATGAACATCTGCTTGCATTAACAATGCATACAACTAACACTTAATAACTGTGCTCTTGCACACAGTTCCTTTTCTACATCCTTACATCCTTATATTATGTCAATCATTCCCTAAATCTAATTTACTTATCAAAATTTTATAACCTCCATAATCACTGTTCACAAACATTAAGAATTAATGTGTGCGGTTTCTTTGTGCTTAGTGTAGACAAGAAAATGGACAGCAGTGGTTTTGCATTTGAAGTGTCCTATTAATTATTAATTTATATGGTCGTCACAAAGATGATAACACTAATAAATTAATTCCGGAGTAAACGCAGGTATCTTGTTGAAAGGCTTCTGCATCCAGTCTCTTCTGACTAGAGCAGTATTATCAGACAAAGCTGGGACTTCCATGGGCTCATCAGGTAACATGACAGGTCACCGCATGAAATATAGTATGAAGCAGCTCATCTATAATTCGTACTTATGATTCATGAAGCAAAATTGCAAATTAAATTCGGTTGCTTTTAATACCTGACAAAAAGCTGTCAGATGTGAACACACGTCCAAATAATAAATTTGTCAGGAATGAGCTCTGAACATCTACCCTGTGCAAAACTATCACAGAGGCTCTGATTTTAACCACCTCATAGCCTAGACACAAGGCATTCATTTGCTTATAAGCTGAATTTTTCTATTTGCATTTGGCAATTATGGTGCCTGATTTGCTAAATTACGAAATGAGGTAAAGTGCACTAAAGTGAATCATGAGTAGGAGAAGGTATTTTTTTTTTCATCATTTTTTGTTACTTTTATTTCACAGCTTATACTACACTTTTCAACTTGGGCAAATGTAGCACGCTTTCAAGCGCAGTTAGCTTGCATTTGCGAACAGTATGAACTGATTCTGACCATCTTCTGAGCTCCTTCAAGATGCTTTTGTTCTCATTGATTTGTTTGGGATAAAACCAATCCTGACATAAAAAAGTTTGTCTGTGTACACAAGGCCTTTAATAATATGGCCCATGGGAATGTTTTGTAACATGTTTTTTCAACACTTTCCATACTTTGGACAACTGTTTGCCACCTGTATGTATGAGCAAAATGTATATGAACTGATTCTGACCATCTTCTGAGCTCCTTCAAGATGCTTTTGTTCTCATTGATTTGTTTGGGATAAAACCAATCCTGACATAAAAAAGTTTGTCTGTGTACACAAGGCCTTTAATAATATGGCCCATGGGAATGTTTTGTAACATGTTTTTTCAACACTTTCCATACTTTGGACAACTGTTTGCCACCAGTATGTATGAGCAAAATGTATAGTTTGAAAATAGGACATTTTAGTGAAATGCATTGCAGTCAATGGGAAAAGCAACATTTTGGTGGATTTCGGTGGTTATGAAAGTTGCAATCGGGTTTCAATGGCTCCTGATGGGTTATAGGAGCTTCTTTGGCTTGTCATTAACCTTTTTTTTAAAACAAAAATTACCAACCATTAGCATCATTGTTTTAAGTTTTATGCAGCCCCCCTCCACACACTGCTCCGGTGTTTGTTCTGTAATGGCACACCCCTCCCCCTCTCTCCCCTGTTCTACTGCTTGTTCAGAACTCCTCAGCTTCCTGGTAAGTCCCAGCACACTTACCCTTCAGAGCAACCTAGACAGCCTCTCTCTCCTGGAGTCCCAGCTTTGGCTCTAGTCCACAGCCACACTACACCGTCGGTCTCCAGCATCTTCTGTACTTCTCCCCCTCAGCCCACCACACAGAATATGAATGCTCCTTCCAGTCCGTTTCTTCCAGTCCGCTCCTTCTAGTCTGCTACTTCTAGTTCCTGTCTACCCGGGATGTAGGTGGCCTGAAAACTGGACACAAGAAGTAACACCCGGACTATCCGGGCAAATCCCAGACAAGTGGCAACCCTAGCTTGAGCTCTCCACTCAGCTGGGAGCATGAGCTTAGCTGATTGCAAAACGATGTGTATGAAGTAGAAAGGGGATGTGTCAGACCTCTGCAGAGGGATCACTTCTTCCAAACAAAGAGCAAAGGTCCTTCTCTACAGCATGCTGACTGGGGACAAGCACTTCTACTTAGGCTGTGGCCTTTCTGAGTCAATGTTTCATTATTTGTACACATGTTAAAATGCATATATCAAGTCTAAATATTACTTAAATTACCGCAATATTTTCAGAAAGCAGAAACCCTGTAAAATAAACAGGTGGCGGGTCCAATTGTTATGTCAATCAATAGTTGCGGTAATGTTCATCAGATCTATATTTTCATAAAAAATACACTCCAGGTTATTTTAGTGCACACAAATACAATACAATACAAGCTATGGTACCCCAAACTGTCCAAAAGTAATGGTTTAAATGCCTTTACACCCCATCAATTTAGATTTAAAAGAGAACTTAAGCCAAACTTTTTGGGGGCTTTAGGCCTCTTTTAGGTCAAAGGAATACATTCAATAATGTACTCCTGTGACCAAAGTCATCATATAGCAGGCTATTGCTCGCTATTTGCTGACATATCAGAGCCACACTGCAGCCTGCAAAGATCCCAATAATATTGTTAGCATCCACACCCTTTGCATGATTGACAGCTGGCTCTGCCTCTCTAGAGCCAGAGCCAGCTATGCCCATCTCCTCCCCCCGACTGTCCCCTCAGTCAGCAGTGGAGGAACAGAGAGGGGAGGGGGGAATCCCTGTGTGGAACCTTGACTGACGATTAGTGCTCTCTTCAGAGAGAAGATCATGAGATGAGCTATCAATGGTTCATGATCGCTCAGTTCTCGTTCTATAGTGCGACACCTGGCAGCTCTAAGTATTGTGAAGAGTACATACATTTTACTCTCCCAATACTTCTCCTTTAACAGAGAATGATGGCCCTCTAATTATTGCTCGCGGGGGGGGAGGGGGGTATTTTAAGATTTTGATTTCAATGAATTCTAATTAATTTTTTTTTTTTTTTTCTTTATTTTAAAAAGGTTTTTATTTTCATTTATTTTAGCGCAGTGCCACTTGATTTACGTTATTGTGGACACTGTCCTCACAAAGCAGAAATAATCGGGCACCCGAATCACTTCTACTACATAGCCAGCAGCCTGCAGAGAAAAGGTAAACAAACTCCGGACTATCACAAGACTACAATGACAATTATATAACCTTTTTGCAGCAAGTGAATTTAGGATGGAAGTCATCCTAGTGTGTGAAAAAAACACCTTTTGTTCTGAAATCTTGAAATCTGCTAATGCCTGTAAGGTCATGATGGCTGCCTGTGACCCATTTGTTTCAGAAAAGGATGAGTTGTACATTTATTAATGTTCTTTCAACTAGAATGATGCACTGGTCTGTCAGCTAACTGTAATCTCTGTGTTGATTCTGTTACATGCACTCTCATTTCTGGTTCAAACTATGTGTTTTTGTTACAATGGCATACAGCAAAACCATTGTAACACGTTTAAAAACAAAAATAGCAACAATTCTCAAGAGTCCACGTTTGCATTTGAATACATGCTGACAACCCAGCTAATAGTTTATATAACATACATTAAAGAGCAAAGAAAAACACTGTTTATTCAGGCATGAGAATGTGCAATGTGACACTAGTCCCTAAGTGATTTGGCAAATAAATATATGGAGAAGGCATTCCAAACAGGGGAAATGCAGCTCAAAACAATGTCCAGAAGTTGCAAGACAAAAGTGAGCTGCAATCTTGCCAGTGGTGGACATAAATGACAATATAAACCCAACACATATTCAGAGCCTTCCCCCATCAATCCAAAAAAAATGAATATTTATTTATTTTTGTTTTTAATAAAGCGGGAAGGGAATCGCGGTTAGGACTTCTGTCAAGTTTAAATGATGTGTGCTCATAGACAATATATTTCTGTTCTTTGTGATGTATGTCACCTAGACAGGAAGTGAAGAGAAATCTCCTTCATGTAGATACAGATAGCAATTAAATCACACACAAGGGCCCAGTCACACCTTAGTGCAGTGCAATAGAGTACATGTTTTTGTGCATAGAGGTGAGTTGCATTAGGCAGCCAAATAAATGGGCTGCAAGGCACCTCAAGCACAAAAATAGGCCATGCTGCATTTTTTTGTTGTTGCAAAAAACCTTAATGAAATGCACATTGTACATTGGCATCTGCTGTAATGTGGCTGCATTCTGCACATGTGCTGGGGTACGTTGGGCACCACAGCACACTATTGCATGCACACTACACTACCGCAACACAGTAGTATGAATGGGCCCTAAAATTTCTACCAGAAAATGTTTTTATTGCTGCCCATGTCCCCACTGAGGCATACAGGGAAATTTCCCTACCATTCTGCCATGAGTTTTGGGTCTTCTGCCTACATTTTCATCTTGTGCTGCATTCATTATAATATAGAATAAATGATATATTCAACAAGGGGAGAAGAACCCCCACACAATCACTATGGTGATGGTGTACAGACCCAGGCACTTGAGCATAGGGATGCCATCAACAGTGATGAGCTGTGGGCTCGAGTCAACTCCATGGTCAGCCCGAATTTTGCATGATTGGGGTTTAGTCCAAAATTTGAACAATATTGCATGTTGAGTGAGCCTGAAGATCCCACCAGGAAGTGTTCTATATAGTAGAAGTATTACTACCACTTCTGCATGTGACAGCTTTCCCATGGCACTGATTGCTAGGAAGGTGACAGCCTCCAGCGTCCTAGCAACCAGTGATTCATCCCCAGTCCCATTCAGCTTTTAGATTCCTCGACTGACAGCCGAATGTAAACAATGAGATAGGGATGCTGCCATGGCTGTATGTAGTGAATGACATCACCAGCATCCTTACCCCTTTGTTAACATCTCCAGCTGTCATTGCTGGAGCTGTGAGTTGTGGGGTGTGGACTGGTCAGCAGGCATTGGGTTTTTATGTTGCTCCATAATGATTGGCATTGTTCATAGTGATTGTTGAGGCTCTTCATTGCTGGATGACATAATTGGTGATGGGTTTGCAGTGTGGGACTTTTTTTTGTTAAGTAAAGGACATTT
>NW_017306420.1:1399558-1412123 GCF_000935625.1 Nanorana parkeri | reverse complement strand
GGATCCATGTCTTTTTTTTTGTTTGTTTGTTATTTGCCTATGACATTTTGTGAATATAAATGCTGCAAAAAGCATTTTTGTTTAATGAAATGTCAGTTTTGCTGCAGTACATCCTACACATTCTACAGGTGCACCATTTCACAGGCAGCTTTAGGGCATCCTCCAAGCATGTTTTTTTTTTTAAAATATATTGTGCATTTTCTTGCCATTTATGCCATATTTTTAGAATGTAGAATTTTTTTTGTGTTGAAACATTTTTCCTAGGGCAGTGACCAGTTACCCCTCACCTTTTGTTATCAGAAAGCTTGTAAACTGGCCCTGAAAATGGCCAGAATTGATTTTAAAGATTAATCTCCCATTGACTGCAATGGGGAATGGGGTATAGATTAACTTTCAGAACTTGTAAGCTTTTTGGTGAACATGCCCCGAACTGAACTCTGGTACTTCACTAGTCACCAATAGAGTCCCCAAAAGATATAATAAACTATGTGGTGACTTAAAATGTAGTTACATATTTGCAGTAAAATTTGAGAAAACGCTGCTATATGTTTGTTATGAGTTCCTATTCACACAGCATACTGAAAAATATATTTTTTTAAATAAATATTCTTACCTTTTAGATACTTCTTTAGTGAAGGCCTTTGTGCTGATTCCAGGTTACTCTGAGCAGTTTGAATGTGAAACTACATAGTCAAATTAAGAGCCAGACTAAGCTTCCACTCATTGACTTACAACTTTAACCCTTTGTTAGGACAGACAGTATTCAAATCTAGTTTACATAATATCAATTTTTTTTTTTTTTTTTTAGTTATGCTATGTGAATGGGAAGATGAAACAAAATGACCTTTTTTTAAGATGGCACGTGTGACCTGGTCTGCAGTGGGGGATCAACGTATCGCAGCAGACTGCATTCACTGGATGGGTGGGTATAATATCTGAGCTCAACTCAGTGCACAAGGTAAGGGCAGGGCCGGATTAGGAGCATATCGGGCCTGTTGCTGTTGGTTGATCGGAAGGGAAACAGCAGTCAGCTCTCTAATAAGGCGGCCGTTCACTCCTTACTGGGACCTCTGGAGACTGCCTAACATGCCTGATTAGAGAGCTGCTAGCACCTCTGTCTGATTCTGTTCAGCTTGGTGAGCCCGGATTGCCATCAGGCATATCGAGGAGATCCGAGCTGGCCGGGCCTATTTCCAATGGTGGGCCTGGAGTTGGTGCTCCAGTAGCCCCTATGTTAATCCAGCCCTGGGTAGAAGGGAGTTAAAAACAATTTAACCTCTGAAGAGGGGGGTTGAAGTTCCTCTTTAACTCTCTGGCATCTACCAAAAATATAAACATCACTTTTGGGGGGACTGTCCCATTTAAATGACATATTACCAAATGTAGTTTAAATTCCATTAAAATGTAGAGTACATGATGTATACTGTATGCGTATTTGTTTATATATACAGTATGTGAGTGTGTGTGTATATAAGTATCTCTATGTATATAATATATAAAATGTATATGTATTTTTGGGGAAAATAAATAAAAAATAACATTCTGTCCTCTGAATGAGCCAGGGGCCCCCATAACATAAGGGTGATCCCAACACTTGCCTACAGATTATATTTTGTATGTTGCAATGTTTACAAAATAAGTTTAGTATCAGATTTATAGCTGTCATTGGAGATATTTGTTGTGTAATCTGTAACACTTTTTAGATAAACACTGACGTTTAAAGTTTCAGAATCCTTGGAGTAAAAAAAGAAATAAATGTTTCTTCTCTTTGTTCTGTGTTTGGGTTTTCTACACACTGTGAAGGGGAATCCCCAGTGCCATCTTGAGGCTTCTTTGATAACAGGCACATTGCTCTCTCACTTTGAGCTTTATCCTTATAAGAGAAAGGTCCCCTGGTCCATGAATTTTGCATAAGCTTAAAAAGTTTGAATAAAAAAAAAAAATATATAAGAAAGTTTAATTTTCATTGTTACATTGAAGCTGAACTCCAGTCAGCTATTAAAAATCACAATTTAAAGTTATGTATGTACTAGCATCATTAAATGTATTTTGTGATTCCAGCAAACACTATTTTGTAAGACCTTACAAAATCAGATCCGAGATTAGACAACTGCTAGTTGCATTGAACCTTTCCACTGCGGACAAAGTCAAAAATATGTCAATGAATGTACTGTAGGATAAAGAGGTGTAAAATCTTAGCCCATTCAGTAAGACAATAAAAAGCCTCCACCTATGTCCCCAAACTAAACTCCCCTACCATGAGCTTAACTCATGAAACGGGAGAAATAGCTGATGAATTCCAATGCTTTTATGCCTCCCTGCATAATATAATGGTAACTCTCAACTGCCAACCAGATGTGTCACCTAAATACGAAGATATATTGAACACTTACCTTACTAGCACCTCTCTAAATCACCCAACTGAGAAGATAGCCACACTCATGGATGACCAATTTGAGAAAGCTGAAATTAGGACATTACATTTTTTTAATTTAGGCCTCCTGGGAAAAGTCTACGCCCAGATAGCCTAAACAACCAGATAGCCTAAACAATAAATTATATGGACATCTAAAAGATATTTTAACCTCTTGCCGTCCGCCCGTAGTAAAAAAATGGACGGACGGCACTGCTACATCTGCGGGTTGCCGTCTCCAGACGGCAATTTTTTTCTGCTCGCGCGCGCCCCCTAGCGGGCACGCACGGGCAGAAAGGACCCGACCGTTGCACACACCTGTTACCGGGTGTTTCACATATAGGCGATCAGCGGGTCTATCCCCTATTTGCCTGCTCCTTCACCCATCGTCACAGAAACAAAATCGTCTGAGTGTTTATAAGAGATCCAGCCCTGCCAGATCCCTCTAAATGTACCTATACCATGGGTATCTTCCGCCACAAGCTTTTCCATATGCATTATATTATCCATTTAATCAGCCCATAGTGACAATCCCATAGTGACAAGAAGGCGTCCTGGAGGTTTTCCAACATCTAGATATACAGACTCTGGCAGCTGACAAACAGAACCTAAGAATGTCCTTCTTAATATTCTTGAAGGACCAGGGCATGAGCGAAAGAATAGCAATAAGTGGGTTGGGCTCTATCTTTACAGACTGCATTAAGCAGTACACCTGAAAATTTTTATTCCAAAATGGTTGTAAACATTTACAGCCCCACCAACCATATAAATATGTGCCCTCATCTTCCAAACACCTCCAGCATCTATCAGAGGTGGTGGGATATATTCGATGGATTACATCGGGGGACATGTACCAACGCGACACAATCTTGAAATTCTTTTCCTGATGATACAAGGAAGTGACGGAGGCATGGGACAGATTATAAATCTTCTCCCATTCTGAATCCGTCAACTCCATACCTAGGTCCCTTTCCCAGGCCAGCATAACAGATGAACGTCCTGCAGTCCCCCTCTCTCTCAGAATACCATAGATAGTTATAATTAACTAATTAATTAATATATAATTAAGTATATAATTTGATAGTTGCAATGTTTCATACCATTCCTTCCCCAATACTTGCGCTGTTTGCTTCAAAGCTGGATTTAACCCCTTACCTCCCGGACTAATTACGTGTCTTATTTGGACTGAAGGAGAACTCTCCAATGCGAGGAACGTAGAACAATGCATGCCTGGAGGAAACTGTGGATTTTGAAATATGGGTAATAGTGGACCAGGCCTGGAAGAAAGGTGGTAGCGAACAAGGCAAGAATCCCAAAATCTTACCACTGGGGCAGATTAGAAAAACGTTTATTGTATAATGTTTGTATAATGTTAATGTTTTAATACATACAGGGTTATTCACTAAAGGGTGATGAGCTTGGAGAAGTGAACAATCAAGGCCAAAATAGCGGATTTGGAAACATTCTCCAATTCAGCTCACTTTCCAGTTCAGCTATGTTGTCCTAGATTGTTCATTCTCCAAACTCTTCACCCTTTTGTGAATAGCCCTGATAATGTTTTGTGGGTTTAAAGTAATCTTGAGGTCTAAAATACACATTTTAACATGTGTGCAGCGAAAAGTTGAAAAATTACTCCGGCAGCAAAGGGTTAAAGCAAAAGCAACCAAACTGTATTTCTGCTAGGGACAGAAGAAATATTATACTTAATCCATTGGACATGTGTCCACTTGTACTTGGACCAACAAAATAACACTTTCTATGTAGGGAGAATGTACAGAATTACATTGAAGTAATTCATGTCATTATCACTTGTATTTGTCCCTTCCAGGACTCATCATTTTATGGATTATCTGACAATCTTGCATCTTAGGATGCCAATTTCCCTTATCTCCATTTGACTCAGACAGTTTACTTAAGAAGAATAAATAAAGAGTCATTTTTGCAGCTGTCCTACTTCCAAGTGTCTCTTTTTTTACTTGAAATAAGACTAGTATTGTGTGTATTGCACTGCTGTGTATTTTACTTTCACTGATTATGGTTTAAAGAATAGCTGGGAATCATTTCTTCATTACATATCAATCATAGTGAGCAGGAAATATCAGATAAAGCTTTATCTTCAGGCTGCAGGCTTCCTGTTTTTAGCTAAGAAGCCATCAAATGTATGCAAACGAGAACAGTAGAATTCAGTCACTTGGATGATAAAGTTGAGCAGTATTCGTACAGTTCTGTAATGTTAAAGAAGTGGTGTAGCCAGGGCTGGATTTACTCTCTCTCCTGCCGCAAGGCCAGGTTCCTCAATGCACCCCACTACCCGCCAAACCCGCCCCCATGGAGAATGCCAGAACTGCAGGCTGCATACAAGTGATCTCGGCGACATTGCCAGGATCACTTGTGCAAAACAAGCGGCGGCTTCCCCGCTGTACATTTAGCTCTGCTTGCCCAAAGCAGGGGTAAATGTAGAAAACAACTACGCGCCCGGCGCCCAGAACTGCATGTCCCGGGCATCGGGAGATAGGAATTCCATACCCCTACTGACCCTTTATTCCCTGCTGCCCCGAGGCTGGGCTTTGGTTGGCCTTGTGGGAAATCTGGCCCTGGTGTAGCAACAGGAGTAGCAGAGCCAGCAATTGCTGCTCCAATCTATGCACAATTGTTGCATAGCCTTAAAGTTTATATAAAGTCAAACCTAGTTTTGGGTAGAGTGGAGAGGGGTAAAAATTGATACCAAGTTTTTTTGCTGCTAGCAAGCAGTAGATATATGCAAAAAGTGTAAAAAAAAACACCGCTTTAAAAGAGGTCAATACTTACCTGTGTCTTCCCCGCGCTCCCGTCTGAAAATGTGAAAATTCTCGGGCGGCCGCAAAGCATCTTGGGGCTGGCGCATGTGCAGTTCACATTTTTGGCCGGGAGACGAGGAGAGACACAAGGTAAGTCTATGGACACAGTGGCGTAGGGGTTAGCGCATCTGACCTTGCAGCACTGAGGGTCCCTGGTTCAAATCGCAGCCAGGTCATTATGTGCAAGGAGTTTGCATGTTCTCCTTGTGCTTGCATGGGTTTCCTCTGGGTACTCTGGTGTCCTCCCACACTGCAAAGGCATGCTGGTAGGTTAACTGGCTCCTCTCTAAGTTTGCCCTCTGTGTATGCATGTGAGATAAGGGACCTTAGATTGTAAGCTCCTTGAAGGTAGGGACTGATGTGAATGTGCAACTATGTAAAGTGCTGCATAAATTGTCAGCACTGTATAAATACCTGTAATAAATAAATATGGACACGTGCACCTGCATGCAGACACCGTGGGACAGGAAGTGCCAGCATGAACAGAAGAGTCAGCGCTGGATCGGAGACCCGCAGCAGCGCTGGAGGGACAGATGCAAAGGACAGGGAAGAAGAAGATCGGATAAAGAAACATAATTTAAGGTAAGTGCTTTAATTAACATTGGGGGGGGGGGGGGGGAACATTTTTTTACTTTAATTTCACTTTAATTTCTATTTATCTACCTCTATCTTTTAAATTAAACCGCACAAGTCATGCACTAACCTGTCCACACGTCTCATAAAACTGTTCAATTCTTCATGAAAGGATGACATTGATCCAATGTTGCCCTGCCATAACAAAAAAAACATAATCAATATGGTACCACACAATGCAGTGCTCAGTAAATGCCACATTGTAAAAAATTACCCTGTTCTCAAAGTAGTTCATGAATGCCTCTGCAAATGATGAGATGACATTGGATCACCACACTCTGGCATTGTAAATAAAAAAACATTCTGAAAAGAAAACACATTTTTAGACAGAATCAATTCAAATAGATCCCTAAACAGATACAGTTGGCCAGTGGTACATCTTTTACTTGATTTTATCATAATCTACAATAATACCTTCCTGGTGGCAATTTTATATTTGTAAACCAGTAACGTTCCAGGTAACCAGGAAAGTCTTTTCAGCAACCCCCTTCAAATCAAAGAGGATTCCATTAACCCCCAAAAAAACTACAGTAAGAGGCAGGACTAAAATGCCTTCCAGAGGTGCTGTTCTTGGAGGTAGTATTCAGCAATAGCTCCTGCAGTACATACTTGTGGTAGGGACACAGAAACTAGGTAGGGCACTTCTGCTTTTTTTCCCCCAAAGTGGCTGACCAATACAGCCATGGCACACCTAGCAGATAGTTAACTAGCTGACAAAACCTTCTACTTCTACATCCTCTCAGACACAGAGCAGCCAGTTGTTTCCTCCACCTCTAATCTCACCACAGCAACTCAATTGCTGCCAGTATGACCACCTCCTAGCACCTCTCCTACATCTTCTCCTTCTATTTGCAAGAAAACTCCTTACCCATCCCTCTGAGTTTGAGGCCTATTCAATCTAATCTTTTTGTCCTGTCACTGGGACATTTTGTTCGTAGCTGTGTCTGCGCTGCAAAGCTATCATTTTTATTTCAGGAAAACTTCTGCCTTGTGTCTTTGAAGTTGAGGTTTGTTCAAACTATTCAGATACTGTCCTGTGTTGGAAAACATTTGAGACAACTTTTTATTGCCATACAAAATATGTTTTGTCTCTTGCTCTTTGAGACTTGTATTGTCTGTCCTTCCACTGGCCACTTAAATAATCTTTGAAATAATTGGGGATATGGGTATGGTGGGCAGTTGGAAAATGGGGTGGGGCAGTGTAAAATGTTTTTGTGTACTCTGGACATTTTTTTTAAAGTGAAGAAAATGCAAAGCAGTGCTACTGTAAAAGAAGTTCACAAATTGTGGAATCAAACTGTAATGGGAGTGGTCAAAATGTAGCAAACTATACCTGCTAGCACTACTATTTTTTAAGAAAGAAACCTTCCTATGGGTCTTAGATATCTGATCGGGCTTCTACTTCCGTCAGTCAAAGCAGGCTTAATAACACTTGATGAAAAATGTTGCTGCTAAGACTACCTTAAAAAAAACTTAAAAAACTAAAATAAATCAGCTAGAGGTGCTGTTGCTGTATATAAGCAAAGCTCAGTGTTCAAGAAAAAAAAAATCCACAGCCACATGCACTACCAGGGTCAATCTACCCCACAGAGAAAAATACTTACCTTTAGCCCTCATCCAGAGAGGTTTATCGTGCGGCCCTGCCTAATGGCACACAGTTTTTGCACAAAATATGTCCCAGTTAGGCCTTGTGTTTACTGCCAAGCACACTACTGCCACATTCATTGCCACGGCTGATCCATACTCAGCCATTCAGAGGAGTACAGTCCACCCATAGGAATGAATGGGGTGAGAGGCAAATGTGGACAGCAGGCGCTGAGGCCGGTTGGGACTTTTGCTTGCAAAGGCTATGCAGCACTAGGCAGCATTGTACAGGGAAGATCTCAAGTGTGTGGCTGAAGGTAAATTATTACTTTGAGGGTTACACTGAGGAAGTAGGCTGTAAAAAACAACTTTAATAAAAGGCAAGTTGTCCTTTAAGTAAGTTTTTACTTTATCCTTCATTTGTGTCATTTTTCTATTATTGCTAACAGAATTCCTCACTGAGTGTCACAGTTACAATCTAAATACTAAATGAAAGTTGAATAAATATAGGAAAACAATCACTATTTGTATTAACTCTTATCAAGAATCAATTGTAGTTGTGTAGATTTAGATTACATGTAAAAGCCTTACATCACTAAATAGGTCTTATAAACCGGTACCATTGGACACACTCATCCAGACCCAGTGAATGTAAAGGAGGTGGAGTCAGAATCCTTCTATCCCCACAATGCATCTTTCAAGTTCTACCTTCACCTCCCTCTCTATCCTTCTCCTCTTTTGAAGCTCACTGTATTCGCCTATTTTCTACAGTTTCTCTGAGGATTGCTGTAATATACCGTCCAGCTTTCTTGATGACTTCTCTGCCTGGCTACTCTTCTTTCTCTCCGCTGAAATACCCACTATTATTCTTGGTGACTTTAACATTGCTAATAACAATAACACCCTGGCTTCCACTCAATTTCTTAACGTTACCTCTTCTTTTGATCTAACCCAATGGACACACACTCCTACTCACTCTGATGGCAACATTCTAGATCTTGTGTTCTCTCACCTATGCACTCCTTGCAACCTCTCCAACACCCCTTTTCCCCTCTCAGACTACAACCTTGTCAGTTTCACACTCACCCTGTCCCCAACCCTCACCCTGTCCCCAATGTTTTCCCCCCATTGTACTCCGTGGTTCCTTGAGCTGACCTGTACATCACTACTATGGATGTTTGGATACCAATCAGCACACTGTTACCCGGAGAAACCTTCGCCACCTCGACCCTTCTCTTCTCTACTCTGCTACTGACTACTAGTGATGAGCCGAACACCCCCGTGTTCGGTTCTAACTCGAACTTTCGTGGGCTACCTCTGTCTTCAACAAGTCACTCTCATCCTCTCTAGACACCTTGGCTCCCCTCACTACACGTAAACTTAGACCATGTCCGCTACAACCGTGGCAAACAGAAGAAACCAGAAATCTTAAGAGACATAGCCGCACTCTGGAGTGAGTGTGGCGTAAAACTAGGCTTCTGCAAGACATAAAAAAAAGCTGCCCTCCTAAAATATAATTTCTCCCATTTTGCTTCCAAAGCGACTTATTTTGTCTCTGTTATCCAGACCTCATCAACTCTTTTCTACTTTTAACTCTCTACTATGTCCCCCACCGCCACCACCCACTAACTCACTCACTGCCCAGGACATTGCCATTCATTTAAAAAACAAAATAGATGCAATCTGGGGTTAAATTCCCACTGTTCAGTTCCTTTCCCCATTCATGTACCAGGCCCACCATCACACTTGTTACTTTCCTCTTTTGACCCTGCTACCACAGAGGAGGTTACAAAGCGCTCATTTAGTGTAACCTACAAATCTACCTCTTCCTCTCCTCTTCCCCTTTCTGTTGGGGTCCCCCAAGGCTCTGTCCTTGGATCCCTTCTCTTTTCTATCTACACCTCCTCTCTTGGTCAGTTGATCACCTCACATGGCTTCCAGTACCATCTCTATGCCGATGACACTCAAATATATATTTCTACTCCACAACTCACCCCCTCAGTCTCCTTGCTTGCCACTAATGCTACATTTAACAGTAATTGCAATGAGTTTATCTGCATGGTATCATTTGCAAAGCATACTTATGTATTTAAGTATTAATGACAGACTGGTATATTGCCCTCGATTTTGGAGCTGTAAAAATACAATTTTGCAAGCTTGTAACAAGTTCACTGCATGGTGTGTGATTTATGTTTGAGACAATGTTGATTCAGCCTTTTGATGGATATTTCTTAGACTGTATTTTAGCAATTTTTTTTTTAAATAACAGATGTTGCCTAGGTTTGGCTGTTTTGCCCACGGTTCACAAACCATAAATTTAACAGAAAAACCAGGTTCTCTGAATTTTGTTGCTCATTCCTACTCATAAAGCTTCCTTTACAGAATAAATGGTAGACACCTTTGCACAGACGATTTACTGCTAGCAAACACACTTCAAAGTAAGAGTGGAAGTTTCATCTAGGAAATAATCATCTTGTATTATTTTAGCAGCATCCTCCCCAGAGCCAGCACTGATCATTCCTTCCAGGCACCGAACGAAGAAGGCAGATACCTGTGGTGAATATATGATAAACTAGTGTAATAGCTTTAAGAGAATAAAAAAGATATGAAACACAAATGCTGCTTGGATAATGCATCAGGCCATTTTCAAGGGATTTGGTTTTGAATAATGTTTGAGATAAATGCACGATTCAAGAGAAATCGCATAACGAGTGTGTTGGGGCTTTCAGAGATGCTGACATTCAAAATAATAATTTAATTTTTTTACACAAACGTCAGTACTGCTTTCATAAGCCAGCTTTCGATAAAAAACGGCAAGGGTAGAGACGAGAAACATCCTTATTTTTAACGTGTAACTCTGCATTTTGCAAAAGAGTAACATTTCAGAATTAATCTTCAAGCTGCTTTTATCAAGTGTAAGCACAATAACTATGCACACAGAAATTCTTAAATCGCTAAAGCCTTATTTTTTTTTATTTTACAGGCCCCTGCTATCACAGGTAGATAACCTCATTTGTTAAAAGGATGCAGATTGAATGTTGAAAGATTACGCATCTAAATATGTATATTTTAGAAGAAAAGCATCTTACAGGAGGTAACATTATTACATTGAATCAATCATGCCATTAAAGGAAAAAAAAAGAAAAAGAAATGCTATATTTAAAAGTAGTCTTATCTGTTCTGCTGCCTGAGCCGCCACTTGCTTCTGAGTTTGTTTTTCCCCCATTGTGCTCCGTGGTTCCTTGAGCTGACCTGTACATCACTACTATGGATGTTTGGATACCAAGTACTGTACTTGGTACAAGTACAAGTACAGATACTTTTCCAGCTCCAAGACTAGACTAGAGAAAAATTCAAAAGTTAGGAGGCAACTGTCATTTTTAAGGAGCATACGGAGCTCCTGGGATTTGTACATCTCTGTTTTGTTTTTGTTTTTTTAATATTAAAACTTTATTTTTATAAATAGATCACAGATAGCATATTCTCACATAAATTATCAATTAGAACAATACATTCACATTATTCCTAGTGAGTTTGTTTTGTTTGTTTTTTAATCATAAATCAGCTTTATTGTACATGTTCAAGGTACAGTGGTACAGGAGGCGATGCCTCATATGCATCACAACATCCTCAGTACATAGCTGGGGTAAGAAATATACGTTGGTCACATTTCATCCAGTATGGCATGAATGGTCTGCTCGTTCTAGCAGAGCAGCCATCATGTAGCCAAGGTCCTGTCTAGTACATCAGAGATAGTCAGCAAAACGTTGCATCAAACATATTCAGTATAGGTTGAAATCAGGCGCTAGGTGTAATGCTAGCCCTGTGTGGCATTAGATAGAGGATCAACTGCTAATATTAAAGCATGCCTATATTTGTCAATGTCCCTTCTCATGTTACAGCGTAGTGTACATCTCTGTTTTGATGTATGATCTTTTTTTTATATTAGATATGCACCGATACCATTTTTTCAAGCATAAGTACTGATAAGTACTGATATTTGTCCAAGTACTCACAGATACAAGTACTGATACATTTGTGTTTATTGTCAGATTACAGTTTTCTTAAAACAATACAGACTAATGATTTCAGGACAGTGGTGGAGCGCCAGAGCTAGGTCCCAGCTGCAACCCTGGTAGTTCTCGTGAAAATGCCAAGTATTGGCACTGGTATCTGAACTTGTATCTGAACATCCCTAATCACTACTGTATCCTGTAGTGACACAAAGGTTGATGGGAATAACTACAGAGTGCAAAGCGGGACCTGGCACCCCACCTTCCTGGAAGTGTCCGATCCTGGAGAATTTTCTGCACTACAGGCAAAAGGAAAGGTAAGTATTTTCTATTCAACATATCTTTTTTATTTCTGTGGTAGTGCACTGCAGCATTGTTGCCATCCATCACAGGAAGCTGCATTAGGTGAACTTCACTGTCAGGATCAACACGTATTTGTGGGACCTTGCAGGGGGACTAACAGACAACTTTAAGTGCTATGCACTTATGTTTAAGTGCTGCAGCACATATTTTTCTTTATTGGGAGACCATGCACTTTAATGTTGTACTTTAATAGTATATCCTACACAAGTGGAGAATTTAGGATGTCAGCAGAGAGAGATGATTTCTTACAACTTGGTGTGGAAGTGGTGCAGGGTTCCCAGTGGATAGAAGAGGCCAAGAAAGGCCTTATTCTAAAAATACAGGATTTTTACCTTCTCTTCTATTTGAATAATTATTGCTTGCCAAAATGGGTAATGCAAAATGTTTTTTTCCCCTAATCGTCCTTGACTAGTTTGCAAAACTGTTTCTGAGTTGCACTGTAACATCCACATTTTTGTGTTGTTGACCAACACTCTTGTCTGTTGGATTATTTTATATTAAAAAGAAACCAAAACATAGGTAATATAAGTAGTCTTTTGCTATGATACAAGCTTCACCCTATAGGCATCTGTTTATTCAGTAATGAATGATATCCACATGAGTGTGTATGGCAAAAGGTTGCACATATAATATTTGCTCTGGCTACAGGCAGTGACGTATCTAGGTTTTCCGCTGCCCCAGGCAAGACTCGCTTCGGCCGCCCCCAACAGCCCCCCCCCTCA
>NW_017306420.1:1393344-1399542 GCF_000935625.1 Nanorana parkeri | reverse complement strand
GGCTGACCTGCACTCGTGACGCCGATCCAATCACCTCGCCACTTCCTGGGTTTCCTGGGTCACAGAGCCGCTGTTCGCACAGCACACCCCCTCCCCCACCCCTGGCTGACCTGCACTTGTGACGCCGATCCAATCACCTCGCCACTTCCTGGGTCACATCGCCACTTCCTGGGTCACAGAGCCGCTGTTCGCACAGCAACCCCCACCCCCCCGGCTGACCTGCACTCGTGACGCCGATTCAATCACCTCGCCACTTCCGGGGTCACAGAGCCGCTGTTTGCCCGCTGCAGTAGGATCATTTCAGTGGGCGCCGGCTGCTCTTCAATCTTCGGGTCAGTACCTCGCCATCTTCTATGCTGTCGGCCTCCCTCCCGTCCTCCCACCCTCTTCACAAGCACAAGCAGGCAGGCAGCCCTCCACCCCCAAACAAAAACGGGCTCCCACTCTCCCCCCTTTCCACACCGTAGAACAAGGAGTTTGACTACGGCCGCCCCCCAGCAAGGTGCCTCCCTAGGCAAACGCCTTGTTTGCCTCGCGGTAAATACTCCATTGGCTATAGGCCAAAAAAATATGTTTTTCTGTGTTTACAGAAAGGTTACTTTTTCTGGTACTATAGATAATGCTGGGGCCGTATTAAAGTGGAACTAAAATTTGTAAGACTTACCTCTCTTCCAGTGCACTGGGTGGACCTTAAAATAAATAAAATAAAAAATGTTTTGAATTATGTATGTGTGTGTGAGAATGTGTCTGTGGTTGTGTATGTATGTCAGTGTTTTTGAGGGCCTGTTCACACTAGAACAGTGCGTTAATCGCATAGTACCATGCAATGAATGCACTGTACAACGCAATTGCTCCTATCGTGCATTCTGGTGTGGAAGGTGTGTTGTGTTGTCATTCATTCACCCACAGTTCGTACACCTGCACCGGAACGCACATTACCCTGATGCCATCTTTTCCATTGCAGTGAAACTTGGGTCGCAACTTAATGACAAGGTCCTTGGTTCTCAACTGGTGGGTCGTGACCAGTGTGACATCACATTCTGGCTCCTGGCAGCTCTACAGGCGCGCATGGGACCTCTACAAGCAATGCACATATGGATGGAGCTCCATCACAGTGCGCAAGGATACTGTGCTAAACTCTGTATTGGGTTGAGGGATATCTTTTATGATATTTTAAAGATTTGTGGTATATGTTTTAAGCGAATTATGTCCTAATAAAATTCATGTGATTTTATATGATGTTTATATGATGTTTGGTATATTATATGATGTTTGTTGTATGATATATGGGAGACCTTTAAAGTATATAAAATAAAAGAACTATCTCCAATGGGGCAAAATCAGCAACGGAATCCAAGAGAGAGGTGCTAACCTTTCACCAATTGATCAAAATGTAATACACTTTTAAAATGTAATCCACTTAAAATAAAACAAATTATTACAGATAAAGCAATACATTTAACTACCAAACAAAAGTAAAATGGACAGCTTTTTAATGAATTGATCTCTGTATTTTGTTTTGAAAAGTGCATTATTTATCTTTTCTTAAAAAATAATGGTAAGTAACTAAATCTTCTTCAGCAAAACTTCCCAAGTTTGACATTTCTTTGACTGTGACGTGTTAGTTCATGTTACTTGCACAACAAATCATACTTCCTTGTTTCGCATTTCTGGCAGTTGTGTCTGTGTTGTAATGGTTGTTTATGTAAATCAAAGAGCTATTGTCTGAAATAAAATAGCTGAGTATGCCATGAGACCTATTTATTAAAGTGTGAAATGGGGTAAAGTGTTGTGAGCTTAAGTATTCCTGGACTTGGATCAAGTCACTTTAGTAAACCAAGTCATGTATGTGCCCAGCAATGGGGTGGATTTATTAAAATAAAAACTGCTGTTAAGTAGCAAACTTGGTAAATATGGTGAACCTGAGTTCACTTTCAATAACCAGTCATGTGCAGGGAGATAAAAAAACAACAGGAGTTGCCTATTGACAGTCTGGACCCCCCATCACCACCACCACCATTTCATGGTGCTTTCCCCTCCTGGTGATTATATCTCCTTTCTTTGTCTTCTTCTTTTCTTTTGCTCCCCTTTTCCTTATTTTTCCTTCTTTTATCCTGTTTTTTGTTACCCCTGTCGTTCAGTATTTTTAACTGCCCTGCCATGCACTACCCCATTTGCCTAGGTGGTGCTTTTTTGTTCAGATTTCCCTGGGGAGCCTTGTCAGAGATCCGCCCCCTCTTTTTCTTGCCTTTTATGGTTTTACACATTGCATTAAATTACTATTTTTTCTCATGTAAGGCAGGGGAGTAACATGCTTACTGACTGTACATGCTCTGATGCCTCCTTTATGAAGCTACAATAATTACCATGCTCTACTAATGTTAAGTATCGCACTGCATTTTTACATTTGCACTTTACCACTTAGTGAGGGGGATTTGTACTGCGGGAGATTGTTCTTGTTATCTTGTTACTTTGTTTAAAATCAATAAATCTTTTGTAAAAGAAAAGTAAAAAACAACAGGAATTTTATAGTGCATAAGAATGTACAAATTATTTACTTACATACACTTTTCAAAGGGAATAGCTGTACTACTTAAAGCTAAATTCCAGGCAAACAGCCAAACACACAGATAAAATACATATATATGAGTTGTTTTATCTGTCAAATGATTTGTATTACTGTCTTTTAAACTCTTAGATTTATACAGCTCTGCCACACAGCACAGCCCATTCTGTCCGGGCAGGAGACTTGGTTTTATTTCCTGCTATAGATCAGTAACACTTGAAGGTCTTTTGCCCTCCCTCTGCCAGTGACAAGATAGCGATGGAGAGCTTCACACTGATGAGCTTTTTTTTTCCATGTCTCTGCTTTATCCTCCTATTAGCATGCCTCTTCTCATCGCATTACCTCATTGGCTCCTTTTTCTGCTTCTCTCTCTCTCAGCCTAAGCTATGCTGTACTTGAATCTGACAGAGGCTGATGCCAGATCACGCGGTTTGCATTACAAGATACATTAAACAATGTATAAATAATTACAGGGGTACAGGTACTCTTAAAACCTAGGAACACACAGGGACTCACATACACATACGCACGCACACCACACACACTTAAGGTACACATAAACCTTACAAGTATCTGCAGATTTTCTGTGGTCAGATGGAAAAAGTGCAACAGATTGGCCCAGGTGGAGATTACTCCATCCACACAGTTAAGTGTAGATGGAGGAATCTGTTGCACCTTTTCCATCTGACCATAGACAATCTGCAGATAATTGTAAAGTGTATGGCCACCTTAACACATAAGGTTGAACTTTATGGACCTGTATCTTTATTCAACCTCAAATACTATGTAACTATGTAACAGAATTGCACTATTTTGTGTATGTTCTATCTGACTACAGTTCATCATTAAGTAAATCATCCCTATTATGCCTACATGCTGTTTATCAGGAAGACTGGGAAATGGCAGTAAAATGCAGATAACTACTAGAAGGAGTATATACAAATCTGTTTGTTCTTCAAAAATGAAAATATAGTAAATAATAGACATGTGCGATTCGTTTCGTTCCGAATCGAAATTCGGACGAATTTTCGGAAATTCGGACATTCGGATGTATCCGAATTTCGAATTACAGACATAACGAATGCAAACGAATCCGAATTTCCATTTCCGAAATTCGGTAGCGGTAGTTCGAACGTTCGTTTCGTTTTCTGTTCGTTTAGTTTCTTATTCGTTTCGTTTGTTGGAGCAAAGTGACATTAGAGGAGAAAAATATTTTTTCCCCCTCACATGTCACTTTGCTACAAACGAACGAACGAAACGAATAAGAAACGAATAAGAACAGAAAACGAAACGAACGTTCGAACTACCGCTACCGAATTTCGTCCAAATCCGAATCCGAATTGACTTTCACACCCGAATCCAGAAAAACTAAATAACACAAATCCGAATTTAAAACGAAACAAAACTAAACGAATTTTTTGGCAGTGCACATGTCTAGTAAATAAAGTTTCTAAAAATTAACATTGTTTCAAAAATTTTATTGAGGAAAATATATCAAATAAACATTAGAACATCAACTAAAAATATATACTCAGTAAAAATAAAAAAAAATTCCATTATACTTAATTTTAGGTGTACACACTTTTACATATGCTATACCTGAAGCAATTTATATTTTAAATGCCTTTTAAAAGAAATTACATTTTTAAATTCAGTTCATCAGTTATATGAGTGGAAAATATCAGGCTTAAAGGAGAACTATGAGGTGAGTGAAAATCACTCATCCTCATAGTTTGAGCCGACGTGTGACAATGAAACTGTCACACATCGGCTCAATAGATCAGGAAGTGAGCGAACACATACCGTCGCTCGCTCACTTCTCGATCATCTCCCTGCAGAGAGCAGTGACTATCAGTCACGGGTCCTTGCAGTGATTTCCCCCCTCCCCGATCCAATCCTCCAGTGCTGACTAGTGGAACGGACGGGGAAGGGGGGCGGGTACAGCTGGCTCTGCCTCTAGGTAGAGCCAGCTGTCAATCACGCAGCTGGTGGATCTCGACAGTGTCGAGATCCATCGCGGCTGCAGCGGTCTCAGTATACCACGAGCTCCCGTGACCTTTAAGAGAACTATGGGGAAAAACAATTACCCCATAGTTCTCTTTTAATTAAATATTCTTTTTCTTAGAAAGGAATCTCCAATCTACCTGAATCAATACATGTTTGTCAAATTTCTTCCTACAGTTGACTGCAATATCATATCAGAAATCCAGCTGGACTAAAATGCAAATCTATTTACTTTTATCCTCCTGACAAGGTAATGCTGTGGGATCCTTCTGTATAGTTTAGTTATCTATGAAGAAACACCTATTGGTTTGTCAATAAATGTCAATGCATATCTTGGAAACCATGAATAATCAATGTTTAAGTTAGAGAACACTGGCATAGAAAAAGAGGCCATCAAAGAAAATTAATGTTTCACACGGATGTGTGTAATTGGCCATCATCTTCCTCTTCCATTATTTATGTATCATTTAACAAATATTGAAATATTAAAGCTATGTCTCTAGTTAGAAAATGAGAGCTGAAGGAAAGATAAGCACCTATGCAATATATGTGTGTAACAGGGTGTTAGACTTGTAGTTCTCACATTCTTCCAAAAGATGTCCCCCCCTGTCATTGGCTCCTTAATTGAAATTGTTACACTAGAACTTTTTTTTCTGTATGTTTGACACTAGGAGGAAGTCAGGGCTGGAAACAGTGTGTCCTCTGCCATGGACTCCAGCCACCATCTTGGTAGAGCCTGTGTTTGACTAGACACAGAGTTTTCTCAGGATTCAGGTACTGATCTTGTAGGGGATATATATATATATATATATATGTGTATATATGTATATATATATATATATATACAGGGCCGGCCTTAGGCCTTTAGGCGCCCTGTGCGAGAAAGCTTTACAGCGCCCCTCAGTGACAACACCCCTCAGTAACCACACCCATTTTCCCCAATAAAGACTCCCATTTTGTTAAGCCCCAAAGAAACATAATAAAAAGTATGATAAAAATAAAACTTTTATTCAAAGGTATTAAACTTGTAGGCACAATATAAGTATTCTTATTAAATAAAACAACAGAAGGCAAACAAGTGGTAAACAATAAATGTTAAACTAAAATAGTTTGTCTATAAAAATAGTGTCAGGTTGTCATGCCGACCCCTTTTTTCAAGTAAGTGTATCTAGAAAAGTAAAAATAGAAAACACAAAACCTAGACTACATGTTAAATGAATGAATTACTATATGCCCAAATATACGAAAAATGTATTCGGGCACATAATCATTTGTTTGAGAATGTGCGGTGGCCATGTTGGCCACTGGCGCGTTCTGGGAATGCGTGCCACCATCTTGGAAGCGGAGAGCATGACGTCATGCATGCGTGGCGTCAGGTGACGTCACACCCCGATATAGGCGCCGCCATCTTGGTGGATACCTAGATATACACGAAGATGGTGGCGCCCAACACATGCGGTGTTATATGACATCATGCGCCCTGCCTCCAGAACATGCCAGTGGCTGAATCCAAAATAGCATAAAAACATGTTTTGTTTGATGAAACCAATGAGTTTCCGTTCATTTCATCTGAAATGAATTTGTAGTCTTTGCACATGTCTAATAATACGTGTGTGTGTGTGGGGGGG
>NW_017306420.1:1377920-1393289 GCF_000935625.1 Nanorana parkeri | reverse complement strand
TTTTCTATTTTGTAAAATAATTTTTTACATTTTCTTCTTATTTTTATTTTTTTTACTGTTGGGTGGGCCTCAGGGAAATTTACATTGTTAAAGTCTGTTTGTCCATTTTTGTGATTGTGTTAATAAAGGGATTAACAAAACTCTGATACTAAATGTAGCTGAGTAAAATAACATACTACAGACACAATTAATAGCATTATATCTGTTTTTGTTTGTATTTATTCTCACCCCATCCTGTGCACATAGTTTGGCTATTTAAACCATCAAGGCTTAAAGGGCAGAAGATTGATATTGGATCTGGACTTCCAGGCATTGGAGATGGATGTTTTTATTGTTTAATGTTTTGATTGTATTATTTCTTTACCCATCCAGAACTGAATAAATGTTGTGCTGGGGATCAATAAGGTTAGTTCTTCTCTACCCTAAACCACGTCTTGACTGGTTCCTAGAACTGTAACACTACATCATGCTTTGGGCTGATGGCTGGGTGTAAAAGCTATATTAACTGCATTTGGGACATGATGGAAGACTTTGAATTCTGTTGATAGTGAGAGGAAGCTCTGGGGGTACCGAGATCCGTTACAATATCTCTATGGCATTGCACTATACTATAATATATTTTGTGAACCTTGAAAACGGATTCTATCCTTTTGATATTGAGAGTTTTTTTTTAATTCAATATTTTAAAAAAAAGAAGTATATTGTGTTTTTATAATCCTTGGTATCTTTAATTGCTGCATGCCAGAAAACACCCCACTACATATATAGTATACCATTTTGTGAACAGCAAAATGCCATTGGGCTATCCTGTCCACTTTTCTTTATTGTTCCTAATGTCTCCTCCTTTTAATTACAATGAACTGATTTCCACATCCTGTTCACATGTACATCACCTTAGTTAGATCTATATTTATTGGAGGACAAATTAATAGTAGATATGGCATCAAGTGGTCCCTTTTCACCCTCTCTTTTTCCACTCCTAATTTTACCATACATGCCACAACCATACCCATTGCCAGTGCCAGCTGTTACACTTTTAATGTTCTCTTCATTGAAACCTTTTCTTCTAAATATAACTCCTCATCAAATTACACATCCTGAAAAGTTTTATATTAGTATTCTTCCTCATGATAACTTTACATCTGGGGGAAGTGTTGAAGTACTATTAATAATTCCAAAGTGCAGGTTCACTTAAAGTACAGTAAGCATTCATTTATCCCTGTCAGCAGGGGCCTTGCTAGACCCTGACATCCAAGATACATTTGCAGGTCTCCTTACTGGAACCGTTGCAATCATCAGCAAGAATGGTCTTGAAACCTGTGACTGTCCTCCTCCCCATCCCCTAGCAGAGTGACAGGCAACCATTGATCCCCGGCCGCACTCCACCTGGAATAGAGAGAAGTAAGCTAAGCTGGAAGCGTCAAGCTGCTGAGTTTGAGTAATAACCCTTTATGTGCCTAAGCTGCTGCCTGTGCCCTGAGGACGTAACCCTTGTCTAAACCACTGCCTGGTAACAAAGAAGACTTAAAGGAGGTGAGCGAACACATACCGGTGTTCGTTCACCTCTCGATCCTGTCACGGCTCTCTGCCGTAACAGGGGAGGGGCTGGATTCCCCCCTCCGATCCGCCAGCGCTGACTGACGGTATACTGAGCCTAGGGTGACGGGAGGACTCTAGTTTGTGTCCTCCCGTTACCCTAAGGAGAACTATTGGGAAAAGACTTAACCCCATAGTTCTCCTTTAAACTTTGCTGTGTCCTGAGGACTTAACCCTTACTGTGCCTAGAGCGCTACTTGGTGACCCTGAGGACTTAGTGCGTGTTCACACGACGTCCCTTTTGTGTGCTGACCTGATCCGTACGCTCCTGCACTCAAAATGCATCCCAATGTATCCCTATGTGTTTTATGGGCTACAGTTCTCACGTGCGCAGTCCGTTCAGCTTACGACAGAAAAATACTGCATGTCACATTTTGTACGGTCAGGAAACGGTCAGGAAACTCAAACGTGTCAAAAACGCACTGCACTGCAGCTAACATACTAACAGCCCCACTCCAGCAAAAAAAACCAAAAAACATTTTTTTTTTTTTACTGGAACGCATCAAAAACGCAGCCAAAACGCGCTGCATCAGTAGCACCGCGTCTGCAGATCCGGACCTGATCAGGACCTGACAGGGCAGCCATCAGAAATTTTGGGGCCCCTTACACGGCTTTAGGCCGGGCCCCCCCCCCTGTGCTGCTGGACGCAGGGCTCAGTGACGCGCTGGACGCAGGGCTTAGTGACGCGCTGGACGCAGGGCTTAGTGACGTGCTGGACGCAGGGCTTAGTGACGTGCTGGACGCAGGGCTTAGTGACGCGCTGTACACAGGACCCACCTGAGACTGACCCTGCAGAGCCCACCATAGATGCTGCACCGCCCATCTGAGACTGTCTATGGTGGGCTCTGAAGGGGTCTCAGGTGGGCTGGTCAGGGCTGCATCCCTCCCCTCCCACCTTCCCTTCCTTCCTTCCTTCCTAGCTCCTCTTACCTGCACACATGGCCTCGTCTGCCGCCGGACCGGCCAGAAGTGACGTCACATCACTAACGTGATGTCACTTCCAGCCAGTCTGACATCAGACGAGCAGCGTCGCTGATGGGGCCCATGCTTGTCTCAAAGCCACTGGAGCGGCAATGCTGGGGCCCTGCGCTACTAGGGCCAGGCCTCTGCCTCCTCGCCCTTCACCGTCAGGCAATAGTCATGTAAGGGACCCGGCGGGGCCCCCCAGGCTGACCGGGCCCCTTACATGAGTATCGGCCGTACCCCCCTGATGGCTGCCCTGGGACCTGATCAGGACCTGAAACTCATGTGAACAGGCCCTTAATCTTTGTTGCACCCAAAGCACTGCCCTGTACCCCTGAGGACTTAACACTTTCTGTGCCTAAACTGCTGGCTGGTGACCCTAAGGTCTTAACCCTTTCTGTGCCTAAACCGCTGCCTGGTGACCCAGGGGACTTAATCTTTGTTTTCCCAAACTGCTGCCCTTTGTCCTTGAAGATTTAACCCTTTCCATGCCCAAACTGCTGCCTGGAGACCCTGCAGGTTTAACCTTTGCTGTGCCTAAATCGCTTCCCCTGTGACCCTGTGCATTTGACTCTGCTATGCTGGACTACTGCCTATATGTTGACTCCTTAATAAAGAGACCCCTTCGCTACGGGCTCATAAAACTTCTCTTGGTCTCCGTGTGTGTTTTGTGTCTCCCACAACTCCCGTCACAGAGCCAAACACACTTTAATCTTTGTTGAACTTTGCTTCGGTACCTTGTACCTCCATGCTAATGTCTCCATTAGTAGCTGCATTTCTAGTATCTGTATATAAATGGAAGTTTAAAAAAAAGATTATTCCTGGAGTTTCACTTTAAGACAAAAAAAGGGAGATTTGATCCAAAGAAGATAAATAATATCACTAAAAGACATTCCCAAGTATCAGCTTGTTTATATGGTGTAAAGCCAAACTCCAGGCTTAGGTTATCAACCCCCTTTGCCCCCCTACTGCAGCAGCTATGCAACCTTTGAAAAAAAAAATCTTTATTCATTCCTTTTTTCTAGCACTTTTAGGAAAAAAGGTCCTCTTTGCCTCTTTTTCCTCTGGTAGTTGGAGGATCTGAAATGCTAATATGCTATGAACCCAACAGTTCAGTCCAGGTGCCCTGGAACTTAGCAACACTTCTGTCTGTCAGTGAGCTTAAAGTGAGCTTAAACTTGCAGCCATAATTCCTTTTTGCAGAATGTCTGTGTTAAGGTGCCCATACACCTTACAATTATCTGCAGATTTTCTGTGGTCAGATGGAAAAAGTGCAACAGATTGGCCCAGGTGGAGATTACTCCATCCACACAGTTAAGTGTAGATGGAGGAATCTGTTGCACCTTTTCCATCTGACCACAGAAAATCTGCAGATAATTGTAAGGTTGGGCACACACCTTACAACCATCGCAAGACTTTTGTCTTGCGATGGTTGTAAGGTACTTAAAAATACGTACGATCTGCCTATCTTGCATAGGCAGATCGTACTTGCGATGATCGCAAGCCACGCCCCCTGAGGGGCGGGCTTCCGATGACGCACATCGGCCCGTACGGCTGTTATCATACGGACATGCCACAAACCCGCCGAACATTGTACGATGCTCGGCGGGTTTTTCGAACATGTCCGTAAGTTTAAAGTCGTGCGACCTTACAGTAGTAGAGGTCGCACGGCTTCCACACACCTTACGATAATCGTACGATCGCGGGATTTCCCGCGATTATCGTACGATTATCGTATGGTGTGTGGGGACCTTAAGGTGTATGACCAGCTTAAGGCATATGCTCTTGTTATTTTTTGGGCAATTCCCTTTGTACATTAATGCAGTTTTTTGGACAGATGCACCTGTACTGAAGACAACAATGAAAAACAAATGGAATCCTAATAGTTGCTTCATGTTAGTTTAAAAACATACATATCAAAGTGTCAACTGATATACCTTTTTATAGTTGATACATACTGCTAATTGGCACTCAATCTAATATGATTCTCCTTTGCAGTTGCTTTTGTAATTTTGATTTAGCTTCAGAGATAAACTCCTGTTTTATTTGGTGTTTCCACTAATTTAACTACCCCATGTAGAATAATACATTTAAATAACTACTGTCTAAATGAGTACTTATGCAATAACTGCAATTTTATTTACCAGAGTGACAAAGCTAATAAATACCACTGTTAACAAAACAAAACTAAATAATGCAGTATATTGACATGTTATGTGATCACAGAAGAAAGAAGTCCTATAGGTATTTTGTCTACATAAGGCATGAGATGATTACAGAGGAAAATTGAACAGTCAATATCCTGAGGCATAAATAAGAAATAGCAAAGTACTCAATATCTGTACAAATAGAATATGTGATCAATGTCTCTTTACACCTCAAATCCAATAAGTGGTACTGGGCTAATCAATCTTGAATAATCTGGAGTCTTCTTAAACCATTGCAAATGAGACAGGAAGGCAATACTAAGTGGAAAAGTAGTAGTGGTAATAATAATGATATAGCAAATATTTGATATCAACTTTCTCCCTAAAGAATAAAAGAACTGTACAGAACATCTGCAGCTCTGGTGAATATATTATTTTTAATAAATACCATAATCCTGAATAATACTAATTGGTTTTAGTCTTTTACAGTTTGCCAAGGCATGGGACCCTGTGACTAAAAGAGGGGGTGAGTGGGGGATCGGGCTGAAAAAATTGCTTGGATACAAGGGTGTTAGTGGGAAAGAAAAAGGTCCGAGGTGTAGACCAGCGTTGTTTCCAGGGTATGGGTGATAAAATCAGCGGTTGATCCGATTCATCTGAGAAGACATAAGTGTGTGATACAATGATGAGGTCAGCATATAGCGTGGATCAATTAAGATGTAGAAACTCCCCATTAGTTAAGGAGTGTTGCGGAGTCATCGACGAGGGGTGAAGTCTGTGGGTTCCAGATTCCAAAGCTTCAGGTTGTGGTCTGTTCTAGGATGGGATGTAGGTTTGCTGTTCACCGGTTCAAAGTGGATGTCCTGGTGGGTGCGGATGGCATGGAGGTAGAATGTTGAGATCTTCAGGTGCTGACAGGCTGTGTTGGGTGGATCTGTCCTAGGTGGACCTGTCAGAGGAGTCTCCTAGTGACGCCGGGGGGTCCGCGTGGCAGGGGGATCAGCAGAGTCACGTCTTGTGAAAGGGGGGCGGAGGAGGGAGGGCTGGAGCAACAACGGCGCTGCGGCCATCAGTGACAGTCCAGTGAGCGACTGGGGAAGAGGCCAGCAGTGTCACACTGTGTGTGTGGGAAGGGGACTGAATGTCAGCGGTGCTGCGACCATGTACGATAGACGGTGAACAACCCTAGTGGATGAGAAGAGACAAGAGACAGGGGCCGGGTGTGCCGGCTGTCTTGCTGTGGCGGGACAGCGGGGTGGTAAACACAGTGGGCCGGCCAAAGTGTCAGTAGTCAGGCTGCCCGTATAAGAGGTTACTGGGGAGCTGTGGGGAGAAGTGGAAGAAAATAGTTTTGGCTGGTGAACAAACACTCGGTTCGTGCCCGGAGCCGGCAGAACACATGGGCACCAGTCGGGTGAAGGCTATGTAAGCTGTGTAAGCTGCGTAGAATGGCAACGCGTTTCGAAGTCAACTGACTTCTTTCTCAAGCCAGGGAGAGGGAGAATGAAATGGTGGGGAGAACTTTTTAAAGGGCTGATGGGGGAGGAGTAATAATGAGGTGAGCATGAAAGTGGAGGGAATGGCGATGATGGGCCTATGGGAGAGAGAGGAGGGCGGCCCATAAGACCCATGGTCCTGAAATGAAGGCCGATATGAAATGCTTAAAGCAGAACTATGAGGTGAGTGCTTTTCACTCACCTCATAGTTCTAGCCGACCTGTGACAATGAGACTGTCACAGGTCGGCTCAGTAGATCGGAAGGTGAGCGAACACATACCGGCGTTCGCTCTACTCTCGATCCTGCATTTGGCTGGACGACTACTTCGCAAGCTAACCCTGCATGGTGAGTACCCAAGGACCAGATCTATCCAGAGTAATTAGATATGACAACTTGTTTTTTAAAAATGAACTACCTATATAAATATGACATTGTACAAATTATAAATGTATGTATTCTCAATCTGATGTATGTCTAAACAAAGACATTTCTCTACTTCTAGATCCATCCTCAGTGGGTCCCCTGATGAAGCCAGTGGCGAAACGCGTCGGGGCCTATTAAGCTAAGCCACGTTAAGGAAAATATCATTCTTCCAAAATATACTTGCAAAATACAAAAATATGTGAATATTATCATGTTATGTATGAATACTTGGATATTTACAGTTGTATGTATTGAATCAGTGAATATACATCCCATGCAGGGTTGTGTTCAACATATGAATTGTCTTATTTTTAATATTATTTAAATCATTAAAATAAATTTTGATATTTTTTAGTATATCTCTCTTGGATGGTCTTTTACACCCCTCCACAAACCCTTATACCCCATATTCTTCTCTAAATATACTGAATCTAGTAGAGGTGTAAACTACGTGCCCACAGGGAGGCAACCCATGATTCAGTAAACGTTGGTGAATAGGGAGTGCGGTTAGTGTTGGTGAATAGGGAGTGCAGTTAGTGTTAGTATATGGTCCTGTTGCAGTAGGATGAGGGTGCTCTCCGCACACCTTTCAGCAGTCCCGGCCAGTACACAGGGATGGTGCTTGTAGTAACTCCACGGATGGCATCGTGCAAAACGAACAGTTTAAGAAATAGGTCACCAGCACTCAAAAAGTTTAAAAATGAATAAGTCCTTCTGAGAACACAGAATCCTCAATCTCTTTTTCTGCTGCTTCTGTTATAAATGAACAGGAAGCCTTTATACTGAGTGTTCCTGTTCATTCATAATATGTGGATATAGTGTGTTTACTATAACCACAATCATGAATGAACAGAATGTGATGTAGATCACTTCCCATTCATTCATAATTGAGGACAGAGTAAACATACTTTGTCCTCAATTATTTACAAACAATCAGCGAACACTGATCACTGACAGGGTTATTCACAAAAGGGTGAAGAGTTTGGAGAAGGCAGGAGAAGTGAACAATCTAGGACAACATAGCTGAACTGGAAAGTGAGCTAAAGGAGAATTTTTCCTAATTAGCTATTTTGGCCTAGATTGTTCACTTCTTCTGCCTTCTCCAGACGCTTTATCCTTTTGTGAATAACCCTGTGAGTGTTTGTACCTCACTCTCCAACACAGGAGGCTGTGCGAGTGGGGAGGAGAGCTCGATCTGACAGCTGACTCCACCCCTCGCCCCGCTGGCCGGCTTCCTGTGACAGCGCTGGCTGTCCCACCCACACACCACTCTGCCGATCTGTGACAGGAGGCCACTCACATCGCTCTCCTCCTGCAGCGCTCGGCCGCCTGTCACAGTTTCTCTCCTTCTGCTGGGACATAGAGCAGTGCCCAGTGGGGAGGAGAGAAAGCAGGGATGCGGCGCTATTTTGGCAGAAAAATTGCACTTTCGGCATTTTGCAATCAGGAAGGGGGCCAACACTTTTTCACACAACTGTATGTGTGCAAATTTGCTATGAAATTAAATCTTTATCTGTCCCAAAAAACAATGTATATGTTACTGTAGACTTCAAAGTATACAAACCAGTCGTCAATTTAACTCTCCATTTTATTGAAAGTCAGTGCAGGGCATGCAAAAATGGGATGACATGGAAATGACATAGTAATTTAAGCAATTACCAGTATTCTACTCTAACTATAATAATTGTGTTTTCTGTTCTGGTAGTCCTACATACAGAGCTTTACAATAATTTATCTGGAACAACATAAATGTATGTTCTGTACTTGCTGAAAATTATTTTCCTGGTGCCTTTCATGGCAGCATACAAACGATAAGCTCCGCCCCTTATCCCCACCCACAGGACCATTAACACTCTATAAAAAAGAGAAATAGAGACTCCCCCTGCATTCTCTTTTTTGTCCTCGCATCTCTACCTGCGACCAGTCATGTCATCCCTACCGCTGGGTCATAAAGTGCCGCAGTGCTGCCTGGGTTCAGCCTCTCCCAGGTGTAGTCCCAGTTCCTGCACTGCTCAATGCGTCTTTGGGACTGGGAGCCCCTTCTGGCAGTTATTGGGGGCGCGTGGTGTCTCGCATATATCCTAATTAGGATTACAAGCGGTGTGGTGGTGAGCAACAGGGCTATTGTGCAGGAGCCCAGGTGGGGATCTGTTTCGAACTGCTTTGCTTTTGCTGCCTCTTTTGTCATCTCCATCTTGGCTTCCTACTTCTACAAGCAATTTGCCTCACTGCTCTCTTTCAGTGCTGCATAGAATATCCTTACAACTAAACCTTGTTACAACACTGCAGCAGCAACCACTCCTCTTTAATCAACTTGCAGCTGCTTCCTCCTTGCCCTGTGCTTGGCCTCCAGATACAGCTTTGAACGGACTTCCCTGCAGCTGAGTCTGTGCACAAGTACTCTTACTACTGACCGCAAGTACTACTATTTAATTATGTTTTCAAGACTTTTATTCTGTGAGTGACTACAGTGTGCTCCTGTATGGTGGCATACAGGTCTCATATCCTTACCTGCGTTCTACGCATCAACATTACCACAGTGACTGTATTGTACTCCTGTATGATGTAATACAGGTCTCATATCCTTACCTGCGTTCTATGCATCACCATTGCCACTGTGACTGTACTCCTACATGATGTAATACAGATCTCCAAACCATTACTTGCGTTGCACGCATTTCCTCAGTGACTTTATTGTTTGGCTGTGTGATGTAATACATGTCTCAAATCCTTACCTGGGTTTAATGCATCATCATTGCCGCAGTGACCGTATTGTACTCCTGTATGATGTAATACAGGTCTCCAAACCATTACTTGCGTTGCACGCATTTCCCCAGTGACTTTATTGTTTGGCTGTGTGATGTAATACAGGACTCAAACCCATTACCTGCACATACCACATTACCTGCTCATAGCACTGACCTGTGTATCTGCATTTGAGATCTATCAGAGAAGGCAGGTTGACATATCACACTGGGCCTGGCTCTTGTCTTTTGCTGTCACGTATTTTCTGGAGTTTGTCCTGCTGATGTGTGCAGCCTTCCCTGCAGATCCCTGCCTGATAGTTGCTTCCTTCCTTCGGCATGAGCCGTTCACCATGATTGCAAGAACCGCCATCCGCTTTAAGGTAGGGGACCACCGAACAGCTGAGTACAGACTAAAAAAGAGCTTTTTGGCTGCTGTGTGGGCGGCCACCAGATGTGGTGTGGGCTCATTCAACGTGAGCTGTGGCAACCTCGTGGGCTGCACGGGCCAGGGTTCAGATCGAACCCATTGCTTTGAGCATTACAGGCTTTCTCCAGGCCTTCTGCCAGCAGTGGACTCTGGGAGACGGTCTGTCCAGGCGTCTTTTGCTGGATGGAGTGTCTTCTTTGGCGTTGCTTTTGCCCACCCTGTCAGCTTGTTATTTATCATTTGTATGCTGCCATGAAAGGCACCAGGAAAGGAAAATTGCTGGTAAGTATGATACAATTTCCCGTTTTATGCCTGTAAAAAAGAAATGCGTCCACCACATCTAAGGACTGGTAAGCCACATTAAATTCCTTTTTTGTTTTTGAGGTTACCCATCCCTTAACCTCTTGCCGTCCGCCCGTGGTAAAAAAACGGATGGACGGCACTGCTGCAGTGGCGGGTTGCCGTCGCCAGACGGCATTTTTTTTCTGCTCGCGCGCGCCCTCTAGCGGGCACGCACGGGCAGAAAAGATCCGACCATTGCACACACCCGTTACCGGGTGTTTCACATATAGGCGATCAGTGGCTCCATAGCCAGCCGATCGTCTATATGTGCTTGTTCGCGTCCGGTGCCCCAGCGCGCAAAAATTACAATTGCGCTACACATGTTACATACCCCCAAGGGGTAAATCCCCAATTGTCCAACTGACCAACTTTTTTTTAAATTTCGGTCATTTTTCGTTAATATAGTAAAAAAATAAAACCCCCAGTGGTGAATAAATACCACCAAAAGAAAGCTCTATCTGTCCCCAAAAAAGGGTATAAAATTCATTTCAGTACAGCGCTGCATGACGGAATAAATGTCAGTCAAAGTACTGCAGCGCTGAATACTGAAAAATGGCCTAGATGGGAAGGGGGTTTAACACCGCGGATGTCAACTGGTTAAAGGATAGATATAATGTGTTGTGTGCATCAGTGGGAACAGTACAAAACCTTGTGGGACAACATAATAAAGAGAGCCTAGCCTAGATCAGTACTCTGCAAAAGAAAACAAAGCAGAAGAGCGCCCAAACCCTGTGCGGTATCATTAGGTTTATTAAAAAGCAAAAAACGGCTTCCGGTTCCGGCGCCCGATGGAGTAGCAGTGTACGATCCTGCTCCGTCCCGCTTGTCAAGAAAACAGAACATACTGCTCACACTCGGTCCTGCCCGACGATTTGATCACCGGGATTGAAAGGTGGAGTATGGACAAATATTTATCGCGGCCGCAATCGACGAAAATAAACATTCTGCCGCACTTAGAATCCCCACGTGTATCTCCCAACATGGCGGACCGAAGCGAGCCCAGAGACGACATGCAGACTGAAGCGCCGGGTAAGTCCCCTCCTTTACAATCGGAATCTGGGGTAGACTATCGGTCGCTGGCATCCGTAGTGGCTTCGTATTTAAAAGCAGACCTGACAGCTATTATAGCTGACTCCATACAACAGCATATGGGTAAACTGACACAGGCCCTGGAGACACAGTCTCATCGCATACAGGCTGTGGAACAGCGTGTGGGGGATCTTGAAGATCATATGCATAGCCTTCAAATGTCACAAGACGATTCTCACAAACAGGTCACATACCTCTTAGACAAGGTTAATGACCTTGAGAACCGGATAAGACGCAATAATCGCAGGATAATAGGACTGCCTGAAACGGTACCGACAGGAGAACTACACCGCTTCTGCTCACGCGTGATACCGCATGCATTAGGCCTCAATGCACCATGCAGAGTTGAGAGGGCACACAGACTAGGCCCACCAAGAGATCAGCAGAAGCCGAGACCGGTCATTGTCCGTTACTTAGATTTTTCTCTTCCTATCTGACCCTGAATCACAACTCCCCAACATTTTTGACCACATTCGATTGTACGGCACGTTTTCAGGCTAAAAATTAACGTGGAATGAACTCATGCTACTTTCCACATCCACTCGTCCTAAGGATCTGACCTGGATTTCACAATATCCCCTGCAAATACGCAATAGGTCTATCAAATATCTAGGCATTCACCTACCCAAAAATACTCCCGACCTGTATACCCTTAACCTCACACCAGTCATAGGCAAGATCATCCGCGAACTGCAAGCCGGGTCCTCTCTCCCATTGTCAGTTCTAGGCAGATGCCATATGCTTAGAATGATCAGCTTCCCGCGTCTCCTCTACCCCCTCCAAACTCTACCTCTTTTACTTAAACACATTGATATCCAATCACTTAATAGAGCACATAGAGCACACATTGATATCCAATCACTTAATAGAGCTTTTACGACATTTATCTGGAGAGGCAAGAAACCGTGAATAGCCCTAAGGACACTCCAAAGACCAAGATCCCAACTGGGAGCTAATTTATTCATAAGACGATAATGTGTACTAAGCACAAGACAAGAACCCGGCTGGGTCTTTTTATGTATGATCTTATGTGATTACCAACGCACAACTATTTGTTATACTTTTGTATACTCTTTTTGAAACCCAATAAAGACATACATGCTTAAAAAAAAGCAAAAAACAATATCAAACTATTCACAATTGTAGTGGTAAAATGGGCTTAGTATAATATCCAAAGCTGATAAATCAATCCAAACAGTCCAGATACAGATGAGCGCCCCGGTCAGTGTGTCTTAGATGTTGGCGGGGTTGTAATGACGTGTTTCAAGGGCATCAGAATCTGACAAAGGGGGGTGCACCCTTGAAATGCATCAATCATTACAGCAGAGCCATAGCTAGCTCTTTTTGCGCCTGAGGCAAGAACTAAAAATTGTGCTCCCCAACAGGCGTATGGTGTCACCCAAAGCTGTGCATGTGCGGCATCATGCACCCCATCCCCAGGATGTGTTTGTTATTATTTTTATTTATTTTTTCTGTTTGGGAGGAGGGGCTTCATGAAAATATCAGGGGTCTGAACAGATATTTCCCTTTTGAAATTGAAAAAGAAATTGAGGACACAGAGTACGTTATCTCTTTTTCTGCAGCCTCTGTTCTAAATCATTGGAAAGCACTCAGTACAGAGGCTTCCCATTCATTCGGAAACTGGTGATAGTAAAATATTTACTATCATCCAGTTATGAATGGATAGAAGCCTCTATAGTTAGTGTTACTACTTACTCAGAAACTCATGAATAAACAGGAAGTGATGTGAATCACTTCCTGTTCATTCATAACTGGGGACACATAGTACTATGTGTAACCAGTTGTTTACAATTATTGGAGTAATCAATCAATCAATTTCTTTTTCTGCAGCCTCAGCACTCAGTGAAGGGGAAGCACTCAGTACAGAGGCTTCCCATTAATTCAGAAACTGTTGATAGTAAAATATTTACTATCAACCAGTTTCTGAACGGGGAAAAGCCTCTGTAGTGAGTGCTTCTCCCCATTGAGAAAATCATGAATGAACAGGAAGTGATGTAAATCACATCCTGTTCATTCATAACTGGGGACACATAGTACTATATGTCCCCAGTTATTTACAACAAAGTCCAAATCCCATTTGCACTGCCACAGTCTCAAAGCCACAAGATATATGTGGTGCCAAGGTCACCACATGGATGACCGTAAATAAAAGTAATTCACCGGCACCCACTTGAAGGGTTTTTTCAGTATTGATATGTTTATTCAATACCCAATGTCACATACAGTATGTATGCACATATCAATTTCTTAAGTATTGATATGTTTATTCAATACCCAATGTCACATTGGGTATTGAGTCAGCGGTGCTGGTGGGGGTGGGGCGCCCGTAATTTTTGTTACTAGCTGTCATCAGCGGCTTGTGAGCTGCTGATAACCGCTATTAATTTAAAGCGGACCATCCAGGGAACAGTCCTGCTATACGTTCTTGGTCGCTAAAGTGCTGTAAATGCCACCGCTGTAAGGCATACTGACCTGGCCATTTGGGAACCAGTTTTTTTCCACCATTTGCCTTACTGGCAGTTCAAGGGGACTCCCCAGGCACAATATGTAAAGGATTTTTTATTCTTACCCTTTAAGTGATGTTAAAATCACTGCTCCTTTAAAAACTGCATTTTTTTAAAGTTTTGTTTTCATTGATTTATGTCCCTCAAGGCAGTACCCGGATTCCCGTACACCTTTTATGGCCAATACATTTCATATAAGGCATAAAAAAAAAAAAAGGCTTGATTTTTCAAAGTTCTAGCCCCATAGACTTGCATTGAGTTTGAGTTCAAATTCGAACTTTTTCAGTGTTCGGAAGTTTGAATTCGAACTGAACACGGCAGTGTTCGGTCCATCACTACTCATCTGTATCTGGGCTGTATTGGTTTTGGATATTATATTAAGCCCGTTTTACTACTACAAATGTTAGTAGTTTAATATTGTTTTTTGCTTTTTTAATAAAGCTAATGATACCGCACAGGGTTTGGGTGCTCTTCTGTTTTGTTTTCTTTTGTATGTATGAGAGCTATCCAATCTTGTAGCGGAGCAGCACCCCTGTGGCGAATCTGTGTAAGAGAGAGGGAGGAGATGCTAACAGCACTAGAGGATCTTTTTTTGGACATTTAAAACAGTACTCTGTTAGACGTTGTTGTTTTATTGTGCTATTCAGGACCTTGTAGACCATAATGTCTTTGTATTTGGACTGTTAATATTCCATTCCATTGACCATAGTATTAAATGCTTCAGAAATGTCATCAAGAATAAGGATGAAGAACTCACCTTTGTCTCTTGCCATAGGAGATCATTCATTGCATGCATTAGTATTGATTGGGAGTACTGTCTCTTTTCATAAATTCCTACTTGAAACTTTTTGCTTTCAGCAGCCAGTCTTTATAAATATGCAAGGTTTTTTTTATTCTTTTTTACACAATGGACGTATATTTATTTCAAAATGACAATGCAACAGTTTTACTTTGAAGAGAAAAGAAAGTTATCAACACATTGGTGGTTATCCACTGGTACAGGATAGTACAGAATTTTGTAGGAATGAGTTATCTTCTTCAGTGTTCCTGGGAATAAATGAACTGTGTGTTATTTTGTGGAAAGCCGGTTCATATGTTCAGAGCAGGCACTAAGGGGCCAATTGGGCCAAAATCAAGGGCACAGAATGCTGTGCAAAGTCCGAGGATAATTTTCACAGTGTCTTCCTCACTTTTACTGTCAGAACTTGTCCATGAAAATGAAGAAATTAAGGTATGAAGAACCCAAACTTTGTAAGTGAAGAAGGAAGCCGATTTTTCACATCTCCCTCTGGGAGCAGTTATTGTAGGTTTTAGGCAAGCTGGATTTCAGAGCTTTTCAGCTGAAAGGAATATTTTAGCTGGTGTAATTTTAGCAGTTGCTTTTTCTTATGATATAAGCTGCTTTCTTCTTGTCTATTAACCTCTTGCCGTCCGCCCGTAGTAGAAAAACGGACGGACGGCACTGCTGCATCTGCGGGTTGCCGTCTCCAGACGGCAATTTTTTTCTGCTCGCGCGCGCCCCCTAGCGGGCACGCACGGGCAGAAAAGACCCGACAATGCACACACCCGGTACCAGGTGTCACACATATAGGCGATCAGCGGGTCCATAGCCC
>NW_017306420.1:1364545-1377876 GCF_000935625.1 Nanorana parkeri | reverse complement strand
AAAAACCCCCCCAAAATGTTTAACTCCCACTCCCCCACGTTTACGCGCCTATAAACGTAAATACGCGTCCGGTGCCCGAGCGCGCAAAAATTACAATTGCGCTACACATGTTACATATCGCCGCGAACGTCGCAGTGAGAGCAATCATTTTAGGGCCCTCAATCACTGATAACACTAAACTGATGAGCGGTAACAGCTTTTAAAGCGTCGCCTAGGGCCAATTTTGGGTATTATCGTTTTTTGAGGTTTCGCGCGCGCACGCAATTTTAAGGCTTGACATGTTTAGTGTCTTTTTACCCGACGTGACCCCATCTTTTATATTTTACCAAAAAATTGGGTAATAATAAATGTTTTATCATTTAATATAGGGGAAACTGTTTTTTTAAAAAAAATTTGGGTAATTTTTCCTTAATATAGTAAAAAAATAAAACCCCCAGTGGTGAATAAATACCACCAAAAGAAAGCTCTATCTGTCCCCAAAAAAGGGTATAAAATTAATTTCAGTACAGCGCTGCATGACGGAATAAATGTCAGTTAAAGTACCGCAGCGCTGAATACTGAAAAATGGCCTGGATGGGAAGGGGGTTTAACACCGCGGATGTCAACTGGTTAAAATTAGGCATTGCTTGAGCAAAATTTATGCTGCTTTGTGCAAGATTCCCACAACTTTCTTTGCAGTCTATATGCCTCTTTTTCAATACTTTAATAGTACGGTTATATTATTTAGCATTCTAGTGGTGTGAAAAAGGTTTTTGATGCTATTAAGCTGCAATACCAAATGTTCTAGACATGTTATTGTTATACTGGTCTGCTAGGGTGATTTAGGTTACTAGATAGAAGACCCTTACAGTTAAAATTCATGATTATCTCTCAGGTGTAAAGTTGCATGCAGACAGCAAGTCTTCACAAGAATGTCAGGTTCTGAGATATCATGAGATCAGTAAAAAGTCACTCGCACTTCTATATAATGTCCAGTCAATCTATTTATTGACTTAATGGTGCAGCATTTCCATGCAACGTTTCGGAACCATGAGATCCCTTCATCAGACAAACAGAAAGTTTCTGAACAATGCGCAGTGCAGTGAACACTACTGACCATTCCCAGAATCTATAACATGCTGAAAGGGGAGCTGGGTGCTGGGACAAGGTAACCTCAGTGCATGAAGTATTTTCCAAATGGCAGCTGAAGACACCATCCGAGTAGGAGCACATCCAATGTGTGCAAGCGTGGATTCCAGAGTACTCACATTGATGTCACAGGGTTCTGCAAAATCCCTTTCTCTGCGTTCATTCAAGGGCCCAGACGATCATCAGATCTTGACCAATGGGTCATATTGTCACCATGCTCTGGCTAAATAATGTTATAACAATGTGAAGACATGCTTTACCTTATGACTAAGGCTCACAGGAAATCATATACATGTTTGCCTAATATTGTAGTACATTGATATGATAAAGCTTATCTAGGAGATATAAAAGACACAAATGTATTTTCTATATCATCATGAAATGTATTTTTGTAATGCAAGCAGGGAAAATACCCAATTTTGGCGTGGGATCACCCTCTTCCCATTTCTGTACAGCAGGGCTTGAGTGTAAGTGTAAGAAGCAGTACAAGTAGCCAATCAATGTGCTGACAAGAAGCATGCTGATAAGAGAAAAATAAAAGTAGATGTAGAGGCACTTACGGGTCTTGAGAAGTCAAAGCATTTTACTCACTCCATCATACTCAAGACCCCTGTCTTAAAACAAATGTACTGAGTTCACTTGAAACGTTGACAATAAAACACTGATGCTTTGACTTATCTCTGCTTCAGGACCCGTGAGTGCCTCTATCTCTACTTTAGATTTGTATGGGTGTTTTTGTGTATGAGCATCTGGGCATTTACATTGCAAATAGAGTGTAGTAGTGACCTCTGGGACTATATATACAGTATATCAATCTTATTTATTCAATGTATCCTATTTATTCCATGTATCCTGAAAACATTACATTTTAAAAGGCTCTCTCTCTATATATACTGGATATCTATATCTATAGATCTATAGATATATATGTGACAGGGTATATGACTTTGTGTATGTCAGTGAAAGATTGAAAAGGGCAACTTTCCCTGGCTAGGAAGGGGTTAAGCCTTGCCCCAACAGGTACACCTCCTCTCTCTATTAATTAGCCTGCACCTGATAGTGACTGATAGACATGTGCACCAGCCAAAAATTTGTTTAGTTTAGTTTTGATTCGGATTTTCCATTATTTTGTTTTTCGGATTCGGGTCCGAAATAAAATTTGCTTCGGAATTCGGATTCGGACGAAATTCGTTAGCGGTAGTCCGGTCGAAATTTCGTTTTTTTGGACGATTTTGAAACACAAAAAAGTGCGTGGGGTTCCCCAAAAATCCCTACCAGACCCTTTAGGTCTGGTAGGAATTTTAAGGGGGAAGCCCAGCCCCCCAAAAATGGCGAAAAACAGTCCTACTAGACCCTTGATCCGAACACTGGATCAAGGGTCTGGGGGGGACGCTTACCAGGCCACGTGCCCTCGGCATTGGGAGGGTGTCCCCATGCCGATGGGGACAAGGGCCTCTTCCCCACAACCCTGACCCGGTGGTTGTGGGGGTCTGCGGGCAAGGGGGCTTGTTTGCATCAGGGTACCCCTTTAAATAAGGGGGCACCCAGATGCCGCCCCCCCTTGTGACTAAGTAAGGGGTACTTGTGCCCCTTCCCATTCACTAAAGGGTTAAATCAAATAGTTAGTAAAAAGTCCAGACTTTCGATAAAATCCTTTAATTGAAAAAAAAAAGTCAATTTTGACTATTCCTTTAATAAAAAAAAAAAAGGCTTCATCGATGTAATCCAGAGTCAATCACTCTGCAGGACCCCCGCCGACCCACCGCAATAAAAAAAAGTCCCGCCGCACGATGCCCATCCGAACCCGACGAAAACTCGCCGCAAAATGACATTCAGCCCGAAAATAAACAGATGGGCCACCCATTTGACATTCTCAGCTGTCATATACTACATAACATTCGGGAACTCCCGAATACTATTCATGAGTTTCCGAATGCTATTCGGGTCTGTGAGCCGAGGTGTCATCTGAAAAGCATTATGACACCTCGGCTCACAGACCCGAATAGCATTCGGAAACTCATGAATAGTATTCTAAAAATTCGACCGTCGAATTTTCCGCTAACGAATTTCGGGAAATTGGGAATTCGGATTCGTTTGCATTCGTTTTAGCTGTAATTCGGAATTCGGATACATCCGAATCTCTGAAATTTTGTCTGAAACAGACTGGAGAGCGTCTGAATGTCTGTGGAATAAGGTCTGGCAGACAAACTTTTTCTATGCATGTCCATTTATACGGAAGGCTGGGATAGCCCCTCTGGTAGGAAGTAGTGATGGATACTACTCTTAGTTAGCCTCCTAAGCTGGAGTAGGCCTTTTTGTGTGTATTACTTTTGAGTTTCTGCCAGACCTTATTCCACAGACATTCAGACGCTCTCCAGTCTGTCTCTGCATCCACCCAGGGCAGCCTGGATCTCTCTCTGAGCTCTCGCCCTCTCTGTCACTATCAGGTGCTAATTAATAGAGAGAGGAGGTGTACCTGTTGGGGCAAGGCTTAACCCCTTCCTAGCCAGGGAAAGTTGCCCTTTTCAATCTCTCACTGACATACACAGTCATATATCCTGTCACAATATAGATTGTAACAAGGACACTCCACTGTAGTCCAGGTAAGTCAAATCAAATGCAGTTTATTTAGTGCAAACAGAAATATATCTTGCATCAGTAGCAACATAAGACAGTTCCCTTTATATGGCTCAGTAGATTCGCTAATGGGCCCTTACTCTGCTCTCTCAGCAGTGTGGTGTAGCGGTCATAGGGTCACCAACCTTCCTGACCTCTCCCCTTGTGGGCACTCAAACACATCCCTCATGTGTCACTGCCTCCCTGTCTCCTCGGCTGTCTACGAGGTGCCTCCAGCACACACAGCCACCTGGCTCCCCTCTGACGTCTGGGTGGAGTCCTCCTGACTCCTGAACACCTCTGTTCCTCTTTCCAGCTGGAGCCCAGAACACTAGCCAGCACCCTTTCCATAAGGGCTATGCACAGGTGTACAATCATTAGGTTCTGGCCCCTACTAAACCATGGACCCAGGAATGGAGATTTCATCCCTCCCAGTTCTCTTTGAAATCTCCCAGTTCCAGGATCCCATACCAAATCCAGGTTTTCTGGAGAGAACTGCAAAGCCAGTTCTTTCCCAGCAAAATAATTTGTTTCCTGGAACTGCTCAGTCTCTCTGGCTGAGAGTCCTGGGTTACTACAACCCCCAGTTCCACTGTGGGATTGCCACACAATACCACAATATATATATATCAGGCCTCAAAATTTCCACTCGCCACCTCGCAATTTGCGAGTGAAAATTGCGGGGGGGCGAGTGGAATGTCAGCAATGGTGCCTCGCCGGTGGGACTAGGGATGGGACACTACCGCCGCGGCAATCACTCGCTCGCTTTTGTTTTCTCTTCTCTTTCTCGCATGCTGCAGCTACAGAGCAGCCGAGCCTGAGAAAGAGAAGAGAGAACAGAAGTGAACGCTTGCCGCGGCGGTAGTGTGCCATCCAGAGCCGGAGCTAGCTCCCTGCGCTCCCTCTCTTTCGTCCCGGCCGCTTGAGCTCCACTCAGAGAGGCGGCTCTGATTACACCCATTATCGCTCCCTCTCTCTCCTTCTGGCCGCTCTGAAGCTGCAGCGGTAGGGAGCAGAGAGAGGGAACGCTGACAGGTGTGATCGTAGCTGTAGGGTAGGGGTTAGGTGGGGCAACTGGTGGCGAGTAACTTTTCAGGCCTGGCTAGTATCTTAGGACTTGAAATTTTGAGCCCTGTATATATAATTTAATTTGTAAATTGTTGATATAGCATTTATAAAAGTAGAAAAAAAGTCAAATAGGAAACAGAAACACATTACTTAATACCTTACTATATATAGATATGGATAATGATATACTATGACATCTTTTTTATATCCAGACACAAGCTTGCAACAAGCAATATTGCTAACATGCTCTCCCGAGAATTTCCATCTGCTTACCAAGTTTGTCCAAGCATTGCCCAGGGCAGTAAACTATGGCACTGACAATTTGATTAATGCTGGAAAGTGAAGAGCATGATAATAACAGGCTGGTTTACATATCCTAAATCTATTTGTTTTATGTAAATGTTTTGGTATTTCAACACTCACTGCTTTGGACATTTTAGTTGACTGAAGGGATTCAAAATTCTTTGTCAAATGTTGCCTAAAGGCATTCTCGGTCTCATTTTCTAGAAGAAAGTAGTGTTTTTTTTTTTCTCTGGAAAGTTGAAGACAAATTTGTTGGCTGTTTGGAAGCTGTGTGATCGTACTCCAATGTTGTACAATGAAGATGTTACATGTATGAAGGTAGAGTCAAAAAATAAGTGTCTTTTCTAGTGATACTAAAATAGATTTAGTACTAAAATGGATACATAATTCTTTTATTGGGTATTCAAAGGCTTAAAACACCTAGTATAACCTTACCTTCGAACATGACATAAAGCAGAACTTGAGGAAAATCATTATATGTAGACATGTGCGATTCGCTTCGTTCCGAATCGAAATTCGGACGAATTTTCGGAAATGATGTATCCGAATTCCGAATTACAGATATAGCGAATGCAAACGAATCCGAATTTCCGAAATTCGGTAGCGGTAGTTCGTTCGAACGTTCGTTTCGTTTTCGTTTCTTATTCGTTACGTTCGTTGAAGAAAACCATTTCCCCCCTCATTTTACTGCAAACGAACGAACGAATGAACGAAACGAATAAGAGACGAAAGTGAAACGAACTACCGCTACCGAATTTCGTCCGAATCAGAATTGACTTTCACACCCGAATCCCGAAAAACTAAATAACACAAATCCGAATTTAAAACGAAACTAATTTTTTGGCAGTGCACATGTCTAATTATATGCACAGTTGAAGTAGAAAAGGTTCATGCAATATTACACAAGGATAAGGATCTTGTTTTTAGCCATGTGACTATATATTTCTACTCTTATTGGACTCGACTACAAATAACTGTCACTTTAGAAAGAAAACCTTATCCTATTGTTTAAAGCGCAGCAGACTGATGAAGTCATGTCTCTCTCTCCTACAGTGAACAAATTCCTTGTAAGCACAGGTTCTTGCAGCAGAGGCTGGCTGGCTCCCGGGGCAAGCCAAACCCCTGGAAGCCTACCTGGATGTCCTTCCCCTCCTCCTAACTTCTGGCACCCCAACACTTCTCGTTCTCATGCTCCTATTCTGTCTGCTGCTACCTCACAGGGATTAGAGTGAGTTATGAAAGGATCCTGCAGTCCCTGAGACACTAGGAAGTCCTCCTCTTTCTCTTGCTGCTATGTCCTTAGTACCCAGTCTATTAGACCACGCACTGTGTACTCCAGCAAGAGTACCAAAGGAATTATGTTGCTGATCCGCACCTTGTCATGGCTCAGCATTCTGGTCACACATCCTAAATCAGAGTCTGTCCTTGTTCCATGCTCGTAGAAATACTCATTGATGGCTCACTTCTGCAAGTGCAGCCGCTGCAGCATGACCAATGTTGAATACCAGTGTGTGTGCATATCACATAGTGGGGGTGTTCAGACAGCTTGTGTTGTTGCTGAAATTTGGACAGGTGAACACTTGCTAGGTATGACAACCTAAAGTGGCCATACTCTTCTGGTTTGCCACAGGGCATAATACAAGCCAGGACTCTTAACTAGGAGCCAATGCACCGTAAGGCTGAGGACATGTGCCAGACAAGGCACACATGTGAACTTTCACTGCTGAAGGGCAGACAGCAGGTTAGCACCGTAGTCACACACTAACTTTCCTACCACACAATGGCATAGAGTCAGCCACCTCTCAGCCTGTCCCTGAGGAGCTAACAGAATCTCTGGTCCACTGTGGCTCATGTACCCCAGAAATACTATCTGCAAAACAGCATGGCAGTGTTTTGTCTGGATCAGTACATGGGCTCTTGATCACTTGGTGGTTCTGACAAGTCATTGAATAAGGCCATTGAGAAGGAGGGCATAGAGGTATTTGAGATGTCACCATCACCAACTTGCGGGACACAGGGTGGCACACCAGCTCCAGCCTTGTGTCCCGTTCTGAATCGTTCCCAACCGTCAGCAAATGTACCCAGTGTGCCATGCCCAAGCTACCTGGACCACGTGTCTGTGAACATGTGGACCCTGGCACTGTCCTCATGGTCCAGCTAAAAGGAGACATTACCTTCCACATGCTGGTGGAAGGCTGGAATTGACTCCTTGGTGAAAATATGGCAGCTCCTTCCTAAGAGGGAAATTGATTCTTTCCTCCAGACATGTGCTGCGGATGGCAGTGGATTTTCTTCTCTTCCATCCTAAAATGGAGACTTAACTACCAAAATACTTGTTTCCTTCTCTTTGGGCAGAGGAATGTTGTCTTGAAACTGCTATAAACAAGATTTTTCCTTCAGCTCCATTTTGTGGTTGATTTTGATATGACAGGTAGGTGATCCTCTTATTTCTACATGCCAGAGGCACAACAACTGGGATTGCATTATTAGTAATTGTTTGCTAGGGCAACGAATGATCCCATTAGTTTGTTGTTTTGCTCTACTGACAAAAAAAGTACTAATGTTACTTTCTATTTCTGCAGAATCTTGGTAGCCTGCAAACCCTTTAATGTAAACACACGTTACTAATCTTTTAGAAACGAACTTCAGAGTTTTCATTGTGATGTTTGAGGATCTTTGAGAATTAGTGACTTCACAGTGCCTGCAGCTAGAGCTTGTTTTAAAGCTCTTTTACTGCTTATTAGAAATATGTCTATAGCCTTGGCACAGGTACACTTTTTAAATACTCATGAATGTGGGTACATCTATTAACAGTACATCCTAAATGCAAATAAATATTTTTCAAATAATCTGTTAGGATTAATTTACTATAAGAAGCAGAAGTACATATTGTACCCATTAGGAATACTTTCTAAACCCATCAGACATACCCCCTGGTTGATAATTGGAGTCATATAGCACTTTTCCCTAATGCCCTAATATTTCACAGATCTAATATTTTGTTATTTTTCTTTCCCTCTGGCAATAGCAAATTCATATTTGGCAAGAAAGAACACAGTGAAATGGCATTTATTATGCATCTGCAGCATAAGGGTAACAGCATGCATTTTCTATTAATGTGCAATAATGGCACCATTTAATCTATTTTCTGAAGCTATGCACTCTGTTACTACACAAATAAAAACCATTTAGTGTTCTAAGTACAACTGACTCCACTGAAAGGAGCCTCCCCTTCATGATAATTATGTGTCAATTAGCAAAAAACCTTCTTGTGCTCCTTTTTAGACTACCATAGTATAGAAATTACAATACCTGCTTTAGAAATCCCATCTTGTTTATGTATGTTGGTTCTTTTGAAATCTGTTATTCAGGTTAGATGTATGATGGATTTAATCTGTGTTAAAGCTACACTGCAGACAAATATAAAAATGCTCTCACAGAATGAAGAAAATAGGCCTTGACAATTTGCTGTGCATCCAACATAATTATAGAAAAACAAACAATATTACTACAAAGATAACAATTTAACCCCAAACACTACCCACATTAAATGTACAAATACCCTAGTAAACAAAAAAATTCAAAACTATAGTGGAGCCCCATTCAAACAGAAATAGTTTACCAGTAATGTTCAATATCACGAAATGCAAAAATACACCTGCCATTGTGTGCTTCCCTCTGAAGTTATAAAGCATAATAGTAATTAAGATCTATGGGTGTATATTCCTAAGGCTCTCCGCGCGTATTCGGCTGTACAAATCTCTAAACATGCTCTAAACACAAAAAACAATGCACTTCAATATGCATCATTCATACGTGCCGCAGGTACCGTGCGGCCCCTGAAATAGTGCAAGCGTGAAAATCCGGTGGATTCCGCATGTTAGTGGACTAAAAAACATTAGCGTTTTCGGCCTGCACGGTCTTCTGCGCAAACCGCAAACGCTATGTGTGAATGCAGCCTAAAAGGAACTATGGCCTTTACTCTTTATGGAAAAAATATTCATTCTGTGTCCATAAAAATTGTAGTAAAAGAATAAATATTGCTTAAATGGATACAATATCATAATGCTTTATACACAACAATTACATAGTTACATAGTATTTGAGGTTGAATAAAGACACGGGTCCATCAAGTCCACACCTTTGTGTGTATGTGTGTGATTGTGCATTAGTATATGTGCACATGAGTCCCTTTCCCATTCTTGTTTTTCGAATGTATCTGTAAAAAAAAAAAAATTCCTGTAATCACCTGGTATATATAGTATGCATGTATATTGACTCCCTTAATCACAAAGGTTTACTGGAAAATAGAAAATGCAATATTGACAACTAAGTATCACTCAATATGCAATCAGTCTGTCAATATTTCATTATCTATTTTTCGGTAAATCATTGCAGACGTTGCTCTAGTGCTGTGCAGATAGGGAACATGCTAACAGGAGGAGAGAGCAGATTAAATAGAGTGATGGCTGATCCATTCAGCAGGATGGGTATCAATTTTTAACCAAGCTGGGCTTCTGCTGCAATGAATGTCAAAGACCTGGGTGTGCTGTCTGCCAAGAGTGCCTATATTACAAGACTGGTATTACATATCTTTAACAGGTGACACAGTACACATACTGTATATGTACTTCATGTATTTCAACTGTGTACTTATCTTGCCTTGAGCTTAGCCTAAATAAATAACTACAGTCAGATTACAGCTATTAGTAGATGAACCAATACATGCCATATGTATATTGTTATTAAATACAGTATGCAGAGAGTTGTTTTGTGAGATTGATCAATGCTACGACTCCACAAATTTACATTTTTAATTTGGAGCTGTTGTTGGCTTGATGCTTCTGTGCCACTGAATATTTAACATACACTGTATGGAAAACAGCTGTAGAGGTCATCATCCTAGCCTCCTGTTACCTTTTATACTATTTGGCATAACAGTGAGGGTTTTTGATATAGATGCAGTGCCAAGTTCAGAAACCCAGTGCTTATTATCATTCATCGATTTCAACCTGAACCCCAGGCAGATGTAAAATATAAACCAGGTAGCAGCTGTCTCTAGTATGCTTTATTTATATGGTTTGGTACCCTGGAATTTACATAGCAGATTATAGTGTGTAGCCCCAGCCCCAGAGGGAATAAATGTGAGCTTGTGGGTTGTCAAATGAGAGCATGCAATAAAATGCTAGGGTGTTAAATAAAAACTAGTCATAATACAAGTAGGCATCAAAACCAGCTGGAAATAGGCATTGCCCGCTATATGCTGACAGCGCAGAGACGTGCTGCAGCCGGGCTGATCCCAACAATATTGAATCCACACCGCTGCCTGAATGACAGCTGTCTCTGGCTATCTAGAGGCAAAGCCAGCTGTGCCCCCCCCCTGCCGTCCGTTCCTCCAGTCATCGCTGGAGAATTTTTTTTACCTGCCCTCCAGTCATGTCAGGGGGAATGGAGAGGGGAGGGGGGATTCCTGCAAGGAGCAGCGACAAGGAGAAGATTGGGAACTGAGCGGTCAGCGGTATGTGATCTCTCAGTTCTCTATCAATAGAGCCGACCTGTGACAGCTGCAGTGTCCCACGTTGGCTCTAACTATGGGGATGAGTGTATTTCACTTTCACCCTTAGTTCTGCTTTAAAGAGACTCTATCTTTTAATAAACCTAAGTTCTTAGTGGCACCTGCCCATACCTGTAGCAGACTCTAATACCCTATTTTACTAGGTAAATGCTTGGCTGTTATGACAACCGCTTCTAGGTAGTGATGTAGATTGCTTGTATTTCCTGCAACTACACATTCGTACTGGTCCAGCACTGTGGGCTACTACGTAAGTGAATCTGCCGAGGTTCCATTAGTCAAACCCTGCTTGAAATCTGCTAATAGGCAAGGTATTATTGTAAAAATCAATGGGAAGCTGGGCAATGCTGTGGGGGGCATTTAACAAAACAAAAAAAAAATGTTTTAATCCATACAGAGGAGAGAAGGTCCTTTTATTGCAACTTCGAGGGGGGGACAGGGTTTTTGAATTACATGTTTGGGAGATGCCTGTATGTGGTGTTATATAACAGTATGATTATTTTAGGCCACATAAAAAACCTGAACGGATTGGATTCTTAGCATCCTAATCTAAGAAATTATTTGACCTTTTATCGTGCCTTCTCGTGTAATTGTTTTTTCCAATGTGTACATTCAGCTTGGCTTAATTAGAGCAGCAGCACACCAATCTGGTTAACTTTAACTTTTGGTTTTGGCTGCAACCTCTGATTTTTTTTATCCAGCAGCAAGAGGCCTGAATGGTGGACATAGCAGTCACAACAGATCTAAAAGCTGGGGAAAAGTTTACTCTTAAAAAAACCAAAACTAAACTAAAGCCCTCAACTTTTTACAAATTGACCAGTGGCCCAACAGTTTAATAATTAGTTTGTGAGCTTCTTTTTTCACAGCACCATACTGCATTGCCTTAATTTAGTAAATGTCAAAACAGAGTGCACTAAAACACTTCAATTGTTCCAAAACATTCAAAATATAGACTTTAGGTATGTGTTTTGTAGAAATTTGCTAGCATCAGAACAGTATGTGAGCATGAAAATAGATGGCAAATAGAAAGAGACAATGTGTTATCTTACCAAAAAATACGGAGCGAATTTGAGGTGCAATATAGGATTTTTCCTACAGCAAACATTAGAATTTGGCAGCTGAGATCCAGCTGTGAAAGCATTGTGTGGCACCATCATAATGCTGGACTCTGGAGCACTGGAATAGGCCACAAACACTGAGGTGCACCTCTGGATTTTTCCTGCATTAACCATTCGAAACTTTGCAGCTCAAGTCCAGCTGCAAAAACATTTGTGTGGCTCCTTTACAGTGGTACATTTGTGGAATAGGCCAAAAAAATTGAGATACAGGATTTACCTTGTAGAAAACATTTGAAAATGTTGGCAGCTGAAGTCTAGCCACGGAAACATTATGTGGCAAGTTTATAGTGCTGGAACACTGGAATTGGATGCAAACTTTGAGGCTGAAGTTTGGCAGCTGAGGTCTAGCTATTGAAATTTGGCAGCGGAGGTCTAGCTATTGAAACATTGTGTGGCTCCTTTACAGTGCTGGGCCCTGGAATAGGCTACAAACTTTGAGATCCAAAGGAGGAATTACTCTGCAGCAAACATTAGAAAATTGGCAGCTGAGATCCAGTTGCAGAAACTTTGACTGGCACGTTTACAGTGCCATGTCACCAGAACAGACATGGAGAGGTGGCACGAGCTGGTAATTGTGGCAGGTATACATTTGTGTGTGGGGGGGGGGGGAAATGGGGCAATTGACATTTTAAAGTTCAGTCTGTAGCATCAGCAGCAGTTGTTTTCTACTCATTGGTAACCCAAGACTGATTCGCTTTTATGAACGTTGATCTGGTCCACACTAACCGGGGACGAGCAGATTTGCTGCTTTGTAACAAAACATCATGCCGCACAGTAGGCCCTTTCAGACTGCATATTTACTGCAGGGAAAGCCACAAGCTCTGGTGCAGTCAATGCTATATATTGTATGTCATGAGTGATGAGCCACTGATGTGGTGAAAAGAGCCCCAGCTCCCCCATGCTGTAATCGGCTCATTGATGGCATGCTGCTGTTGTTGGAGTTTCTGCAGTATGGCCAACATTGAAGGAAAAAAAAAAACAAGGGGCACCTTCCCTAGTGTAGATACATTTTTATTAGGCAAACGGCAAAATTAGAATAATACTCACAAAAGAGTGGATGACAATGAGTCTTCAAAATCAAAGGTTAATCCTCATTTTAGCAAAAAGGGCAGGGGTTCTGAGGAAGGGGGCATAACACCGGAAACACGTCAACCTAGGCATACTGTGCTGGCACACAGGAACTACTATCTGTGCAGCTATCATATGCTGTGTTTTGCTTTTTGCTAAAATGTGGATTAACCTTTGGTTTTGAAGGATCATTGTCATCTACTCTTTTGTGAGTATTATTCTACTTTTGCCGTTTGTCTAATAAAAATGTATCTACACTAGGGAAGGCGACGTTTGTTTTTGTTTTTTTCATTAGATATCAGTCTCCCTGACTGATGTGGGGCAGTGACCTGTAGAACTTCTGCATGTCTATCTCTTCTTTGGAGTGGTCATCTCTGGCGCTATTGGTTTTTTATTTTTGTGTGGCCAACATTGAGTTACAGGTGCTGGGGGGGGGGGGGGGGACACCGAGGGCGGGG
>NW_017306420.1:1340651-1364430 GCF_000935625.1 Nanorana parkeri | reverse complement strand
GGGGGGGATCACAGACGAGGTGGTTGGCAGGGAGTTTGTGTTGGCACTGCATTTCTGTCAGATGAACACTGACCAGATATGACTGCCTAAAGTGTCCACAAACCCTTCTAGCCTGGCAAAGGACCTTCTGGAAGCCAGGGTACTTAGTGAGGAACCACTGCATCACCACGCTACGGTGGGATTAGCATAGGAGGAAGAAGAGGACACATTAGCAGAAGTTGCAGACAACTGGCTTTTATGCACCCGAGAGAGAGGATTCTGAGCCTGATGACAGGGACCCAACGTGGCCCCGAAAGTAGTTGTGATTTTGAATGACCGTTGTCATTAAAATATATTGAATCTACTTTTGGAGTGCTGGTGACATCTTTTGGAATTACTAGTAGAGGAAGCCTTTCACAAACCACTCAACTACCTCTTCCACATGATGTGGCTGTATAACATGGCCACTCTGAGATAGAAAAGCCAGATGTGCCCTGCTTCTAGATGGAGTGGGTATGGCTGTATTTCATGGCCACTCTAAGATAGAACAGTCAAGTGTGCCCTGCCCCTAGATGGAACAGCTCAACAACTGCTTTGTCCTGCACAACCTGCTTGCCCCCTATTACCTAACAGTCTAGAACTTCTGCTATGACAATAAAGAAATATATATTTGGTGCATAATGCTTTACCATACAAGTATGTGATGACATGCTGCAAACAAAGGGCAGCTTTGTCTGTCCCAGTCACGCCGCCAAGTGTACTCTGCGAATTATAATAATAAAAGGCTCTAGATAATAAAAAAAACTTAAAACACTAAACCCCAACCATATGTTTAGTATATAAATCTATATTACAGGATGCCAGGAATGCGTCCTGAATGGATGGTATAGTTCTCCTTTATTTAGGTCACGGTCCCTTTTAAGGGGATTAAAAAAAAACAGGTTTTGTCAGAAGTTCTCACCAATGCAAGATGAGGGGTTCCAGGGTGACCTTTTAGAATGGAAACTGCAATGCAGTCTTCCCAGGATTGGCAGTCCTGAAATGGGACCTGGAATCCAGAGTCTCGGAGAGATATTGGGTGGAAAAAAGCCTCCAACTCTGACTAGAGGCATTGGGGCCTAATAAGTGCTACCCCACCTGCTGGGAGTGTTCGAAGAGCACAGAAAGCCAGCCTGCAGTGTTCTGTGAGGTGTGTTTGGAGCAGGACACATGGCTGGAGTGTGGAGCTTTGAACCGCTGACTACTGAGACACTGCTGCTGGGTGTCTGTGACTGTGTTGGAACCTCCTGGAGCCAGCTGGGACTCTTACTGGAACAAACTTACTGAGTGGGTGAGCCATTGACTAACTTGTGCTGAAGAGAAGTTTTGTTCATTTGTTTAATTTGCTGAAGATAAGCTGTTGTTGGGATGAAAATAAAAACTTTTAATTTCCTAACACGGCTGGCTATCAATCAGAACCGCTCTGACTATTACAAGAGATATAGATATATCTATACAGGTGAAACTCGAATAATTAGAATATCGTGCAAAAGTAATTGCAGTAATTGCTGCAAAAGGGGCCCAAACCAAGTACTGAGTACATATGCATGCTTGTACTTTTCAGAGGTCCGATATTGTTCTATGTACAATCCTTGTTTTATTGATTGCATGTAATATTCTACTTTTTTGAGATTGTGGATTTGGGGTTCTTGGGGTTTTCATGAGCTGTAAGCCATAATCATCACAATTATGACAAATCACAGCTTGAACTATCTTGCTTTGCATGTAATGAGTCTATCTCATATATTAGTTTCACCTTTTAAGTTGCATTAGTGAAATAAATGAACTTTGCACGATATTCTAATTATTCGAGTTTCACCTGTGTATATATATATATGTATATGTACAGTATGTGTATATATATAATCTAATAACAACAAAACAACAAAAAAAAGGACTTCAAATCAGCTAAACAACAACGAGGAGACTGATGTATAAGCCCCCATTTCTGGTCCTTCTAAGCCAGCTGACTTAAATTCAAAGGCAATGCAATGACCTATTGTTAAAAAGAATGCAGGGACCATGAACTTCGACTTCGATTCGAACAGGGTTCACCTCAAGTCCAAGGTAGATCTGAACTTGAACCTCATCCCTATGGGCTACCATACTGGTCAATAGAAATGTGCCTAAGGCAGAAAGGGCAGGCAAGCTTAGGTATCAGAAAGCACCAAAACATTTTCTGTCAGAACGGCAATAATTTTGGTTTGCGAAACACTTCACAAATCTTTTTTGAAATTTGAAGATTTGTGAACTTTGCGGTTAACCCCATTGAAGTATACTGTATATAGGAGGCAAATCTTGTTATTCAATTCTGGCCATTTGTAATGCAAAAAAGCAAGCAACTATCAAAGCCAGGAAGCCAGACACTGCCATGGTGAACATGTACCAATGCCAAAATGAAAAATAAAAATGAAAAATAAAATCAGTATGTCTCACTACACAGAATTGGGAACTCTCAAGCTGACAATGAAGCTGCAGTGAGTGGGTTCACTGCAGGGGGGGGGTTCTGGGTTAGCCATTGCTTAAAATGTTTGGCTCTTGTGACTAATTATGGCAAAGGTTGTTACAGCATTATAGATTGTTTCTTGTTTCTGGCAAGTAGGGATGTTCAGATACCAGTGCCGATACTTGGCATTTTCACGAGAACTACCAGGGTTGCATCGGTTGCAGCTGCGACTGGGCCCTGGCGCTCCACCACTGTCCTTTAAATCATTAGTCTGTATTGTTTTAGTAAAACTGTCACTTGACACTAAACAAAAAACTCGAACCTCATCCCTAGTGCCAGTCATTAAAGGAATCCAATGTAGACAGGAAATCCAAAAATATTTTGACTGACATTTCTTTCCTTTGCTTGCAATTGACAACTGCAGAGTGGGCCAACTCTATTTACTGTCCCAAAACATTCAGTACTACATTCAGCAAGATTGTCAATAAATATAATTTTCTAAAAACACATCAGGGATGCCTAATTACTGTTTGGCTGTTTTGTTTGATAAAAATCAAAAACATCACCTACCCTGGATCTCCCTGCTCTGAGTATGCAAGTTTCTACTTTTCAGTCATGTCTAGTTCTTCCACTTTTTTATTTTCTACTTACACAGAAATGGGGGCCATGGGTACTGCCTGTATTTCTATGGGCCATATTTACTTTGCCGAATGCCTTTCTAATCCACTGTTATTATCTTTTGCAATGTTAAAAGCTACAGCAACTTCATGGCTTCTGCCCAACTGTTCAAATATCCCTCTAGCCGGCATTCTTAGGCTCATCCTCTGCTTGATTAAAGGAAATAGAAAAACATTGAATTGCTACTCCTGCATACTTTAATCAAGTCAAAAATATTATCCCTTTCTTATGTATTTTATCATTCTCACTTACCATTTTCTGATGTTGCATACCCATAATAAAATCAATACTAGAGGCCTTCATAAACATCTTAGTTTTATCTTTTGTGTCTCATATTTTTTCTATGAGTCCTTTACTTAGCTCTTTTAGAGCCTGGAATGTTATCCAACAAAATAATAACAATGGATTTATTTTGAGACTACTTATTTTCTTTAATTAATTCAGAATTCTTAAAATACCATTTTCACAAAATATATTGTATCCGGGTAATAGTATGTTGTTAATACAGTATTCAGTATATGAATTATTGCTTTTAATTTACACATATGGGGCGTGGCCTGGACATGGCGCCGAGCAGAAGCTAATTGCCAGAGCTCTGCAGACCACGAGCCAAAAAAAGCAGTCCAGGATGGAAGCGTATGTGTCCCCCCAGGACTCGAGGCCTAAGCCGCGTGCGCAGCCCGGGACACACGCACACTCCACACCGACGGGACATGCCTGAACCTCTCCTCATCATGACGCCTCCGGCATCTCGGACGAGGCGACACTTCCGCTCCAGCCGCCATCCCCGACCTTCTCCTCACCTGGCACGGGATTGGATGTCCCCTCACCGCGGACGCGGGCGCCCGTCTCCCCGCTGGGCCGCTCGGGCCTAGGAGTAGACCCGGAGCTCCGGTCTCTCCTAGCGGCTCTCCCGACGCGGGCCGACATGCAGGGGATGATCGATCAGCTGGCGTCATCACTTGGATCGGACCTGGCGGAGGTACGTGCGGGGGTGGAGCGGAATGAGAGGAGACTGGAGGGGCTGGAGGATACAGATAGGACCCTGGAGAACAAGGTGGCATGCCTGGAGGCCTCCATCCTACACCAACAGACCCATATGGCCCAGATGCAGCTGCGGCTGGAGGACTCAGAAAACCGTAACCGCCGCAACAACTTGCGGTTACGGGGAATCCCAGAGGCCACAGGGGGACCTGAGTTGAGAGGGGCGGTCACGGCCATATTCAATTCCCTACTGGACAGACCCCCTACGGAGCAGATTGAGCTAGACCGTGTACACAGGTCCTTGGGTCCTATGGGGGCTGATACCAACAGACCCAGAGACGTCTTGTGCAGAGTACACTTTTTTAACATCAAAGAGGAGATACTGCGGAGAGCATGGAGACAGGGGACGGTGGATTTTGATGGAGCGGAGGTCCTGATCCTTCCTGACGTATGCCCCCAGACCCTATACCGCAGACGTCTCTTGAAACCCCTCACTGATCTACTGCAAGTTAAAGGGATCACCTACAGGTGGGGTTTCCCCTTCTCACTTCTAATTGGTAGAGGGGACCACTTCTTCAGGCTGGTTCACCCTCGCCAGGTGCCGGAATTGAACGTCTTTCTGGAATGCGAAGACCTACTGCTGCCAGATTGGTTGGAGGTTCCTTCCTTGGATTCTACTTCATCCTCATCCGCCAGATCTGGGAGGCCCTTGAGACGTCGCAGAAGTCGTCAGCGATCTGCAACACGACCGTCACGGAGAGCCCACCCCATGGATCCGGAGGCCTGATACATCTCCCCTGATGAGCTGACTGCTGGTCCTGACCTTGTCTCTCTTCTGTAAACTCTCAGAGAGGACAGCCGACACGAATCTCGAGACTCTGTACCCTCAAGTTAAGACCCTGATAACCTTGTCTACCGAGGACTTCCCCTCCCCACGCAATTAAGACCTGTTCACACTGATATCTTTTTATTTACAGGGTGACACGTTGTCCTCAATATTTGCATTCATGTGGTCTGTACACAGGAACTGCTTACAGATATAGGTGGGATTAGGATGTTGGTCCTGGGACATCACCTGCTTACCTCCTGACCCTCCCCTATGACGGGGTGGTTTCCCAGTTCCAGCGCCACAACGTCATAGGGGTATAGATATGTCCTACGTGTCTTATCACTGGCTGGTTTGAGACGAGTTTAGCCTTAGCAGAGATCCAGGGGGGCTCCCTAGGTCCTGTATGTAATGCCTTTATATCACATGAAGGGGTAGAATCCCAGGTCCCAGGGAACTCAAGATGGGAGCGGGTCCGGGTCTCTTGATAGCGAGGGACGGAACTAGAATTAATACTACTCACCCACCCTGGGATGCATCTCTCAGTGTCGCTGTGTTTAGACTACTCCCCCGTTGTGAGTGTTTCCTCTCCTACGCGGAGATATATCGTAGGTACACTCTTGTTCAGTGTGTGTGCACTTTTCCCACACGGTGGTCAGAAATATTCTCACCTCTGTGTGGTTTCAACCTCTTGTTTGTCTTTTTACCTCCCTTTTCCTCCAGGTGTTGGTCCGCCCGTTATCCAGGTACACCAGCGGTTGGGTCCATTGGATCTTTTTAGACTCTCCCATCGCCAAGGCCCGGACGAGTAATTCAAGGTGTAGTACTTTGCCTTTTGTTTACCTAGTTTAACTTACAGTATAGAGGTCACAATGCCTGAACTTAGAATCACTTCGTTCAATGTACACGGCCTCCATGTTCCCGAAAAAAGGTCATGTCTACTGAACGAACTGTGGCGCTCGAGAACCCATGTTGCGTTCTTACAGGAGACCCATTTTAAGTGCGAACAGGTCCCCAGACTGGGCAACAGCCGATATCCCACCGCCTACCATGCCCCCTCCCCGGACTCAAAATTGAAGGGTGTTAGTATAGTACTAGCACAATCGGTCCCTTGGAAGTACATTGACCACTATGCAGATCCGGAGGGACGTGTGTTGTTCCTTAAGGGGGACCTTCATGGACACAGGGTGACCTTGGTGGCAATCTATGCTCCAAACACTGGACAGGTGCCCTTTCTAGACTCTCTATGGCCCCGACTCCTCGCATTCGCTGAGGGACTTTGGGTGGTTGGGGGCGACTTTAATATGGTGCTGGATCCAATCATGGACTCATCTGCGGGTCTATCCCGCATTACACATGCCCAGCGGAAACGGATTAAACGGACGTTGTTTGACCTCCAGTTAATCTATCCGTGGCGTATCAGCAACCCTAGGGACAGGGACTTTACCCACTACTCAGGCCCACATCAGTCATACTCGAGGATAGATTTCTTCCTATTGCAACACGCTGCCCTGCCTTTGGTATCGGGGGTGTCGATTGGCACATCGACGATCTCTGACCACTCCCCCATACACCTGCAGGTCTCCGTAGGTGAAGGGGGCCGCCGGCCTTCTTCATGGCGCCTGAATGAGTCCTTGCTGCAAGATCCTGACGTGGCGGCCTCTATACAGTCGGACCTAGCCAGCTATTTTAGAGACAACGCATCTCCCACACAGAACCCCCTGACGTTATGGGAAGCACGAAAGTGTGTGATACGGGGCTCCCTTATCGTCCTGGGTTCTAGGCGTAAACGTCAACGACTACAGAAGGTAGAAGAGTTGTACGCCCACTTACGGACCCTTGAACTGTGTCATAAACGGACGCTAAAAACAGATACTTTGGCGGCTTTGACTAAAACTAGGACTGAGCTCAACGAACTCTTGATGGATAGAGTGAAGGCCCAGTTGTCCAGGTCGCGTCGCACATTCTACGAATTCGGGAATAAGCCAGGGCGTCTCCTGGCCAACGCCCTGAAATCATCGCGCACACGATCCTTCATACCCTCCCTCCGCACCGCGAACGGCCACATGACTTCCCGATCGGACGAGATAGCAGCCCAATTTCATGCCTTCTATCACAAACTGTATAATCTCAACCCGAATATGAATGCGCCCTCCTGTGAGGCGCGAGCCTTAGCGATCAAGCAATACCTGCTTAAATCGGGTATGCCCTGCATGACGGACTTAGACAGCCAGACATTAGAAGCACCCATCTCCCGAGCTGAATTCGATAGAGCCCTGAAAGATTCCAAACCGGGTAAAGCTCCAGGCCCGGATGGGCTTACCCTATCTTACTACAAACAGTTCCCAGACCTCCTGGGAGATCACTTTGTCTTGGCATATAAATCCGTCCTGCGGGGTCATGCTCTACCAAGGGACTCCTTGCGAGCACAGATCTCGGTTATACCAAAGGAGGGCAAAGATCCGGCACAATGCGCCAGTTACAGACCCATTTCATTGCTAAATGTTGACCTAAAGCTGTTCACACGTATTCTGGCCTCCAGACTACTCCCAGTTATAGGTGAGCTGGTGGACCACAACCAGGTTGGCTTTGTCCCGGGTCGAGAGGCCCGAGACAACACCATCAGGACCCTGAATGTGGTCCACCTAGCACGTTCCTTGTCTAGACCTCTTCTCCTGCTGTATGCCTGAAGGCGGAACCGACTAGACACACTCTATCTCTAATGATGAACTACCTCCGCAATCCCCCAGACTTGCCCCCACCATATTTCGTTAGACAGTGGGCCACTGAGCTAGAAATAGACCTAAACCCCCAACAGGTGGACCGTATGATATGTTTTGCCCTCAGATCTTCGGTGTCAAACAAATACCAGGAAGCAGGCTATAAGCTCTTGACCAGATGGTACAGAGTACCGGTGGCCCTCCATGTGATGTATCCATCGGTATCTGATCTCTGTTGGCGCTGTGGGGAAGAACAGGGATCCCTTTTACATATTTTTTGGTCCTGCTCCAAAGTCAGACCTTTCTGGTCCGGGATCGCCACATTGATCAGCAAAATCACAGGTCTTACACTTCCATTCTCTCCCTCGGTGTTTCTCCTCCACCTGGCGCCACTATCGCACAAACAATACCGACGTTCCCTGCTGATTCACTTACTCAATGCAGCAAGGGCCTGCATTCCGGCCCTGTGGAAGCAAACCACACAGCCAAATGTCGAAATGTGGGTCAGCCGAGTGGAGGAGATTAAACTGATGGAGGATTTGACATCCTCCTTAAATGGGACCCAGTCCAGATTCGTAACTACTTGGAGCGCGTGGTACCTGTTCAGAGACTCAGCTGACTTTGCGACTATGAGCAGGCCCAGAACAGAAGGACGGAGCGAGTCCTAGCTAACCCCCTGCTGCACTCTCCGGGCAAGACTAGAAGTAACCCTTGCCGGAGGCCCTGGAGTTGGCCAACACCTGGAACCTTCCCTTACCCTTCCTTATGTGTTCTCTATCTCTCACTCTCTTCCTACTCTGTGTTGTGTTGTGTTGTTTTGTTCTGTCTTGTTTAATTAATGTGTGTAGTTTGGGGTAGACCGCTTTGATGCTGGCCTTCCACGTCAGTGGTCTGGATCTTGCGGTCTGCCACTGAACACTGTCCTATTCCTGTTTTATACCACAAAATGCCGAAGGGGCTGGGTGGAAGAGAGTCCAACCTGACTAGTGTTGTTCTTGTTTATATTACGTATGTACTTAACATTCTCTGATATTGTTTGAGAAGATTTGATTGGAGAGGTTTCCAATGTTTGTTTTTGGCACTACACTAATCATCAGGTTGTTCATTGCCTTGGTTTGATGTGCGGCCATGTGGCCCAGATACAATGTGAATTATCTCTGTATCCCACCACTTTGTTTATAAATAAAGAATTTAAAATAATTTACACATATATTTTCCCCCATTTACATGCAGACCAGGCTGTCCAGCAAAAGCGATAGTGACAGAGGTTGGGATAAACCAGGCGTGCTTAAACAGTTTATCAACAAGTTTATTTGAAGACTATTTAGAGCAGAACTACAGCCAAAAATAATAAGATAAAAACTAATACTTTATTAAAAGATACCTTTAAGAAATAGCTTTCTTGGCATAATTACCCTCAATTCAGAGCTTTTCCCCACAGTACTTCTTTTCTGCCACTAGATGTCCTCAGGCTAACATCCAGTATCATTCAACCAACTTCCTCTGACCTCAGGTCCTCCTGAACCTGCCCCAGCCTGTAACTTGACAGTGATTGGAGAAGCAGTACGGTAATGAACTCATCTCTTTTTTTCTTCATTTTATTGTTGTATGTGTCACGGTTGGGGATATTTCACCTTGCTTACTGTCCTGAAGACTATACAGGAAGTGAGGAGATCTCATCATCGGGAATGTATCAGTTCTAGCCCTATGCTCTATATTGAGCCTTGACATTTTTCCCAGTATAGATTAAAGAGGACCTTTACCCATATCTTCAAGATAACAGCAAAGGCACCTTTAGAAATGTTTAGTCATGATGATCTACAAACAGATACTTTTAGATAATTGCCGCCTTTTTTTTCTTTGCCTACCTTGTTTTTCTTTTCCTCTACATTCTTCTCACAGTGGCTATTTTTACTAGGGCCAGACTAATATCTCTCCCTTTACTTCCTGCGACTCCGGCATATGTGACTAGGACATGTGACAATGCATATACTCTCAGGGGGAGAAAATGCCTTTCCCTGAGATCTCATGAGATTACATATGAGATTTCCCAACAATGCTCTGCTGTTGTAACCTTCCCAAGATGCAACGCCTGGGCACATTACATCATTTGTGCCAAAGAGGACCAAGAAGTACAAAAATAGAAATTGTAATTAATATAAAAATATGTTTGTTTTACTAATGAGTGTAAGATGGTTTCTTATCAGCATGTAGAGTTGTATGCAGATGTAATTTTTTGTCAAAGGGGTTAAAGTTCCACTATAACCACTTGAAGTCCGCGGTGTTAAACCCCCTTCCCATCCAGGCCATTTTTCAGTATTCAGCGCTGCGGTACTTTGACTGACATTTATTCTGTCATGCAACGCTGTACTGAAATACATTTTATGCAATTTTTTGGGGACAGACAAAGCTTTCTTTTGGAGGTATTTATTCACCACTGGGGGTTTTATTTTTTAATATATTAAGGAAAAATTAGCGAAAAAAACATTTATTATTACCAAATTTTTTGCAAAAATATAAGAGATGGGGTCACGTCGGGTAAATAGACACCAAACATGTCAAGCCTTATTATCAGTAATTGATGGCCCTAAAATGATTGCTTACTCCAATGTTTGCGGCGATATGTAACAAGTGTAGCACAATTGTCATTGGTGCATCGAACGTGTATTTACGTTTATATGTGCATAAACGTGGGGGTCGGGGACTTAAACATTTTGGTTTTTTTTTTACTTTTTTTTAGGGCTGGTAATGATTAAAATTTTCCTGTTCGATTAATCAATTAATTTCGATTAATTATAACGCACATACAGATCCAACTACATTGGCCTATACACATACAGCACAGCAATGAAGTAATAAAATGAACTAGGATCACACTAATCCAGCACGTTATTAATCTCACGTGCCCCACTCAATATGGCCGCCGCTTAAGTGGGGGACGTGAAAGAATAATAACGTGCTGGATTAGTGTGATCCTAGTTCATTTTATTACTTCATTGCTGTGCTGTATGTGTATAGGCCAATGTCCAACCAGGAAGCCAGGCAGCAAGTCATTTTCCGCCCCCCAGCTTCCTGATTGTCCAGAAAGCCTTCTCCATGCTTCCTCAACACCTTGTGATGAGAGAGCATGGAGATGACTTCCTGGCTAATCTGGAAGCCGGGCGTTGTCATTACTCAACTGCGTAGTTCCTGGCTAATCAGAAAGCCGGGCAGTGAGTCATGACATGCCGCCTGGCTTCTGTAATGGGACTTCCAGTATAGGCAGCGGCAGAACTACCGCTGATGCAGACGGTGCCGGCGCACCAGGGCCTCGACCTGTGGGGGGCCCAGCACAGTCCCAGCGCCGGATCGGTGGCCAGCGGGCCCCCATCTCTGCACCGAGAGTGTCGGATCATCCGTTCATCCAACACTCCCGGCGCAGAGATGGGGGGCCCGCCGGCCGCCAGATACTGATGGTTGCCATGTGAGAGAGAGATGCAAGATGTGGGGACAATGTGTAAATAGCAAGATGGGGAGTTTATATATATATGTAGAGAGGGGTGCAATGTATAAAGAGTGTGTGTGTGGGGGGGGCGGGGAGTTATACAGTGGCGGAACTGCAGCCGGTGCCTCAGCCTGGGTGGGCCCAGCATAGTCCCTGTGCATAGATGGTGGGACTTGCCGGCCGCCGGATAGCACCGGATCGGCAGCCAGCAGGCCCCCTGTCTCTGCGCCGGAAGTGTCATCCGACACTCCCGGGACAGAGATGGGGGGGCCAGTCCGCCGGCTGAGATAGTATGGGGCCCGCCGGCCGCTGTGAGGAGGGAGCCGCGGAACAAGGAGGCACTGAAGACAGCCCTGCAGGCACATCATGGGGCCTCGGACGGCAGTGAGGACCAAGCAAACAGAAAACACACAGGAAACAGGTGAAGACAGAAGACCAGCCAGTAGAGGTAAGGGTAAATAATTCATTAAAATAATTATTATTTGTAGCCTAATGTTGTATAAAGTACTGTTGCAGCAATGCACAATGGGACCCCCTATAGAGGACTAGAAATCTCAGTAGTAGTTTATACAGAAATGCTATTGTTATATAAAGTATTGCTGGAATGTGCAGTCCTCTATAGCCTGTGCCATTGTTCATTGCTGTAAATATTAGGGTTTCACCGATATATCGGCCGCCAAAAGATATCGGCCGGAAATGGCACTTTTGGCTAAATGCCGAAAGTGGAATTTTTCTGCTGATACAGCGGTGCACCCCTGATTTCTTTCCTCCCCGCTGGGCGCTGCTCTGTGTCCCAGCAGTGAGGAGAGAAAGTGACAGCCGGCTGAGCGCTGTGTTTGTTTTTGTTTTGGGGGGGGCAAAAAAAAATCTTGCACCAGGGCCCTTTGTTCCTTAGGTCCGCCATTGGGTATAGGTATTCAGTGTCATCAGGTACAGCATTGACATATAGGACTGAGTAAGGGAGCAGGTTGCCAATAAACAATGACATGTAGGACTGAGTAAAGGAGCAAGTTGCCAATGAACTAATATTTACTTTGGCCAGCATTCTTTCATTAATATACTGAGATTTATTAGTGAAATTGCTTTTTTAAGCTGTATCATTTGTAACATCTATATCACTTCTGGGAAAGTTTTGATGAATTAATGGTTAGTAGTAGGGATGCACCAATACCGATGCTAGTATCTGTATTAGTGCGCATACCAAGTATTTGGATGAGTACCCATACTCACCCAAATGCTCCTGACGCCACCTGGCTTCATGATTGGGCAGGAAGCCGGCTCCATGCTCCCTCGTCACTTGGTCATGAGGGAGCATGGTGACAGCTTCCCAGTCAATCAGGAAGCTGGGCGGCATGTAATGGTTCATCGCCTGGCTTCCTGGTTGGTGGGGAAGCTGGCTCTATGCTTCCTCATCACCTGATGATGAAGTAGCATGGCGCCGGCTTCCCAGCTAATCAGGAAGCTGGGCAGCTAGTCATTACGTGGCACCTGGCTTCCTTAATGGGACTTCCGGTATCGGTATTCGGTATCAGGGAGTACCTAATGAATGACCCTGGCTTATGACTCCTGACCCTGCTCCTGATCTGTGATTTGGAACTTCAAGATTCTGCTTCTCGTGTATGACCTTGGCTTGAACCTGACTTTGCTCCTGGCCTGCCACTTGGTGAATTGCTTCACCAGTACCCTGAGCAGCTTCATCTAGTCTGTGCTTCACTGGCCTCACACCAATTGCTTGATATGGTTCCAAGAGGTCCTGGTGTCATCCCGGTCCTGCAGATTCACCAGCTGGTCCAACGCACACAAGTGTCTCTACGAAAACCAGCCAGCCACCAGTACGGGCGCCTGTGCCTCTCTCCGCCCTTACATCTCCTGTCACCACCTCCAAAGGTGTGGGATGAGATGTGCACGCCCCCTTCTCAATTGGGTCTCCCAGTCAGGTACGTGATAAATACATCTATCAATTAACTCAAAAGCATCTTATACTGATCATGGATGTTGGCTGAATGCACATGAAAGAAAGCTGCTTTTGCCATTCAACATTGGCCCTAATTATAATTTAGTCATCTTCTACATGTACAGTGTATTGTTTATACTCCAAACACCTAGAGAACGTGGAGCAAAGAAGCACACATGCCTTAAATAATTGTGTATATTTGTATTAAATAAAATATTTGTTGCTACCAGAAATCCTTCATAAAATATCTGTAACCTCCAGAAATGCTCCATAAAACAATTTAGAAACAGAAAGCAAATGCTGCTTTTTAAATCACGGATCAAAGCACACAAATATAAGAAATAAAAATCTACTGTGTTTTTTGGGCTGCTCATCCATTCTGTGTCTCTGGTTCACAGTCTTAGGGTCCTGTCTTCATAGCTCTCTCTGGTCTTCTCATCTTCACGGTGTTTCTCCCTTGTGTCTTGATCTCGCTCTCTTTGTATCACAATATGGAAAACTTACAAGAATCTCATTTCATTTGGCAGTTTGCCATTTCATGTAACTGACAAAGGTCCTAAATTGCTCTTTTAGATAACAAAAAGCTGGTACTGTCTCTTGATAATGCAAGTTAGGGTGTACATTCTTTAGAATTTCTTAATTCTTACTTAAATGTAGTAGTTTAATTTTTTTTTTAATTAAAAAAACAACAACAAGCAACATTCTGTAATATATGTACCTTTAAAATCTAAGATTTATGTTGCTATTAGTCTTTATTCCCCTCTGTATCTAGTAACTTGAGGGACATGGGTCACAAAGCATTTAATCCTGCGGTGACCACATAGAGTATTAAAGCTGGGTACAAATAAATACTGTACAATCCACTCTCTTCCTATCACCTATCCCATAAATCAAACAAATTTATCAGCAGTAGTAACCCTGCTAACTGACAGTTATCACCTTTGAACAAAATGTAACACTATTTCACTGCACTAAGACCTATCTTCACCCAATGAATATAGCAATATTATAAACCGTGCTATAATAAAAATATATAAAATACTGGTACTGCAAGTATAAAAAAATGTGCAAACATGAAAAGTACAAGTACAGTGCTTAAATCACCATGGATATTAAAGTGCAACCATAAGTTCCTAGTGTCTCCAACTTTTAATCACAATAATCAAGTACACTCTTAAAAAAAGTCCAATCCAAATCCACTTGTGTGCTCAATAAGTGAACAGTGCTCTCCCAATGTAACTTCTTGATCCAACCTCATGTCACTCTTCCACACTCACCAGGAATGTATGGTCATCCTATTACAGATAGACCTTAGATTGCTTTATATTGGCCTCCTTGCTCTATTCATGTCCCACCAGTTTTAAGTCTGCTATTCCTCCACAACATATCTCCCAGGGTGTTTTTTTTATACATATTCCCTCATTTCATCGGAGCCAAGAGGATACAAGCATAGACCGCACATCATATAAAACAGCTTACATCAAAAATCATTGACTCAAATTAAAAAGCGCAATATTCATTCCTCACAGCAATCTTCCGCTCCTATCTCCTTGCATTCATTTCCATGTGTAGCGGTGTCAGCATACCCCACCCCTTGCTGTGAGGAATGAATATTGGATTTTTTGAATGCAATAATTTTATGTCAAGAAGTTATATTGCAAGAGCACTATTCACTTATTGAGCACACAAGTGGATTTGGTTTGGACTTTTTTTAAGAGTGCACTTTATCATTGTGATTGAAACTTGGAGACACTATGGGGTCTATTCACTAAGCTGCAGTAGGCAGCCGAGTGAATGACCGACCTGAAGTGAAATGAGCCGAACACTGTTCAGCTATTCACTTCAGGTTGGTACGGCTGATGTCAGCCGTACATCGGCTGAAATCAGCCGTACATCGGCTTTGGCAGCTTCGTGAATAGACCCCTATGAATTTATGAATGAACTTTAATATCTATGGTGATTTAAGCACTGTACTTGCACTTTTCATGTGTGCACATCTTTTATACTTGCAGTACCTGTTTTTGATAATTCTTTTAGATTTTTATTAAAGTACGGTTTATAATATTGCTATATTCATTGGGTGCCTGTCCCTTACTTGCTAATGTCAATGTGACACCTAACAGAATACAAAAGGAAGTGATTGCTATCAAATTTCCCTTGTGTGCATCAAATGCCCATGTGGCTTGTTACATGACCTAATGCCAAAATGAAAGTTAGGGGTGAATTTTATCCATTTGAGTTCTGACAGGTACAGCATTGATATGTAGGACTGAGTAAAGGAGCAGGTTGCCAATTAACTAATATTTACTTTGGCCAGCACTCTCATTATGTTACTGAGATTTATTAGTGAAGTTGCTTTATCATTTGTAACATCTATATCACTTCTGGGAAAGTTTTTATTAATTAATGGTTAGTAGTAGGGATGCACAGATACCGATACTAGTATTGGTATCAGTGCCGATACTGAGTATTTGGGCGAGTACTCGTACTTCCCAGCCAATCAGGAAACTGGGCGGCGTGTAATGACTGCCCGCCTGGCTTTCTGATTGGTCGGGAAGCTGGCCAATCAGGAAGCCGGGTGTCGAGTCATTACCCACCTCCCATTGTACCACGCACACTTTACTATGGCTTATGCTCAGATATATTGAGCATCAGTTGTTGTAATGCAGCAGTACTATCATTTTTCATTCTTGCACATTTTCTGTATCAAAAGGACTCCATGAGTGTTTTTTTAGATCTATGTGATGTAAAAAATGTTTAGTGGATTTCTTTTTTTAAATTGTTATGTAGTGTGCTGAGAACAATTTATGCATTGTAGGTCTATAATAAACATTTTTTACTTTTACAACACACTTTTTGCAAAATCCCTTTAATGTTAAAAAATCTCAATTACATCATGACTGATGAATTTAACATAACATCACATATAACATAAGTGATATATGAAAGTGTGATTGTATATTTAATGCAAAAAAAAGAAATTACCCAAATACAATAACATTCATTGCATACATTAAATAGCAGACAGTAGCATCAAATATGAAAATGTGTCAGTTTTATGTGAACATATATGTGTATATTTTGTAAGCTCCTACAGGCATCAGAATTCATTCAGGTAGTCAATGAATGGGATGAAAAAAAATGGTCATAAGGTGACTGCATCTATCAACATCATACCAATAGGCAAACATTTCATTGCTATGTCCGCTGAAGACATTACTCATGGACGGTATAGGGTTAATTTACTAAAATAGCTTGTAAATGTAAATAGGCTTTTACCTCTGTAAGGGAATCTTTACCTTGCAAGGGAATTTTTCTTTAGCTTAGTGAATGGGGTGAAGCTTTGCTGACTTACATCATCCAATTATGTGCAAGAAAAAATAAATAAACCTGCAATTCCCCTGAGGACGTCGGTGGTGACGAAACATGTAGGGGCAGGTCTACCATACCAAACACGTTTGTTTTCGGACTGGCCGATGGGATTTTTTGAAATAAACTATTTTTGGAACTATTACCAGATGAAAGATTTTTTTCTTTGCATGACTGTGGGAATAATTTACACTGAGGACTGATGGTAAAGAACGAGATACGAAAGACGCCGCAGTAACGGTGTCCCATCAGACAAAGCGTTTGGGGCTGTCTGTTACAGACGAAAGTTTGCGGTGAGTACGCACTCTATTAGGGGGATGTATTGATCTTAATACAAACCCCAGGAAAGCACTACTCTACCGAACATTGGAAGGCTCTGCTATTTGGCTTTGAAGCGGAGCTGTATATTACAGAGACTTTATCTGTTTATATATATTTTTTGTTAGCACAATTAATTGTCATTCACAATTATTTTCGTGAGTATTGCTGTCAGTTACATTTTTTTTAAAAGGTCTTTGTTAACACATCTGACGTTTGCAGACCTTTAAGCACAACCATTTCCCATAATATGGTCTTCAACCTGCCACAGTATGACACACTGATAAACTTCCCACATTATCTTACATAGGTTAATTGTTTAGTAAATTAAACTAAAAACACATTCAATTTGTAAGCTGTACAAGAGAGATGCCACTGGAGAGTCTCTAATACTTATTCCCAGATTATCTGTGGCTATTGTTAAAGGGTATTAACCAAATGTAATCTCAAATTTCCTTATCCAGCATTATTTTTTTTATTGTACCTTGTTCTGAAAATGTTATATTGCGGTTGAGTCCTTTTCTGTCACTGAAGATCGGAGTGTAAAGCTCCTGTGACTGAGACGTGTGTGCACTGTATCCTCACTTATTGCATTGTCAAGTCTTGATAGAATACTCATCTTAAACTTCTTGAAGTCCTGGCCCATAATAACATACACAATAGGATTTACACAACTGTTGGCAATAGCAAGGGCAGTGGAAATAGGCAAGCTGATCTTCAATAAATTCTGTGGAAATTTGTAGTGGTATCGCTCCACAACATGCAGTATGTGGAATGGTGTCCAGCAAATGAAGAATGCCACAATGATTGTAAATATGATCTTAAAGGGTTTTCTGGATTTTACAATCTTGTTTTTCTTGAGTTTGAAGACAATTGTAGCATAGCTGAATGTTATCATGGTGAGTGGGATTATGTATCCAAAAACAAATCTTATTACCATCATCGTAGTATGGGTTTTATTATCACTTTTACCAAACATTGAGTAATTGTTGAAACAGATTACATTGTTACCGTCAAATACAGTATCACGGTAAATAAAAGAAGGCAAGCTTAGGATGAATCCAATAACCCATGCAACTGCCGAGAGAATGCTGGCAAGCCTGGTGGAACGATGGTTTTGTGACCAAACAGGAAGGATAACAGATATGCAACGATCCAGACTAATGATGGTCAGCAGAAAGACGCTGGTGAACATGTTCAATACCAGAATGAAAGAGTTCAGTTTACACATAACCTTTCCAAATATCCAGTGGTGATCCATGGCTGTATAAACCACAGTTAGGGGTAGGAAAAATGTGAACATAAAGTCAGCCATGGCCAGGTTGAAAAGCCAGATGGTGTTCACAGATTTCTTCATCTTGAATACAATTATACCAATGACAAGGCCATTTCCAATGACACCCAAAAACCAGACAACTATGTAAAGTAGAGTAGGAGCAACAAGTACAGCTATGTTACTGACATTGTTGTCGTCCTCATTGTGGCTAACACTTAGTGAGTCTTCATAATACTCAGTGTCATAACCATATTTGGTTATCTCATTTTCATTATTCATAGCCTGAAAAAATGATTTAAGAAAAACATCATGTCAATAATAGTGGACAAATTACATATGGTAAAGAGAATTTTAGATCTGAATATAAATCATGTCCCCACCAGCATAGTACACATAGAAACTAAGCAGGCAAAACTTGTCTTAGCAGTTAGTACTCTGACCTAGCAGAACTGGGGTCTTAACTTGGATTTGTGCAAGGATATTATTGCTGGGTTTAAGACTGGGTTCACACCTGGACGTTCCTAATAGGTGCGTTTTATGTGCGTTTGAAGCATGTTTTTCTGTCCAATGAAAAGTGCGTTCAACGCGCGTTTTTTTAACCTCCCTGGCGGAAAACTGATGCCAGCAGCGGCCGGAGGACACAGCGGGGATCGCGGACAAGGTAAGGCCTACGCTGTATTCCTGAGTGTGGCTCAGGATTACCGCTTTGGTACAGAAAATTAACCCCGAGCCATACTTGGGAATACCAATGGATACGTGCTAAAATCTGTCCCTACACGCGAAAAAGAAGCGGAAGTACTTTTTTCGCGCGTAGGGCATTTTTCAGATCGTGCTGAAATACGCCCAGGTGGGAACCATGCCCATAGGGATTAATAGGATTTCAGCCTTACGGATATTTTTCCCACATCTACATGGCTTTCCTTGGTTTTTAGGTGCTATGCTTTTTTTTTGCAATTGAAAACCACAGCATAATTGGGTGTATTTATCTGACTAGGCCAGAATTACTGAAGGTTAGAAATAAATATCCTTTTAGGGCATGACATGGTCTTCCAAATTTGTCACATGTTTCAGCTTTGGACATAGAAGCATTATTATTTACAAGCTATAAAAATTTACATTGTTGTACATTATTTACAATCTATAAAAATGAATGAAACCTCTATTTTTAGCATGTGATCTGGTGTTCAAAATCTTACATTTACATAATTTTTTAAAACCCAACTCCAGCCAAAACTGATTGTGTTAGTTTTGCACAGAGTACAGAATTGAGTTGAATGTCATATCTGCCTGTAACCTTATTGGGTAGTTTAATTCATACTTTCTGTCCCTATGACACCAGAAAAAATATCAAGGGAATAGGTATCCGCGGTATAGGAAGACATAACAATAAAAACCCTGTCAGAGGTTCTAACCTTCCTCAAACACTATTTTTAGTTTTTTTCTGTCTTTGCTTATTTCCAATTTTTTCTGTACCTCTGCCTACCATCAGAAATGGAGGGATTATCACCCTCATGAGGAGGCAAACAGTAATGAAAACCTGACCCAAGTTTTAACCCTTACTTCTTGGAATCCATGAGTCAACGCAGAGCCATGATAATGTACAAATGAAAGTCATTGCAATCAATCAGTTTTACATTTCTGTAACTCAAATATATATATATATATTTTGTCTGTTTTATTTTTTGCAATAAATGTTGGGTGCCTCCATTTATTATATCTGTTTGTCTTTTCAAGCTAAACATGTCCAGGATCTGCATTTTAACCACTTCACGTTCATGGTATATTTTTTAGTTTTTGCACACACATGTTAAAATCCTAAAACCTCCGAAAACTTCTTAAAAACCCCAAATAATTATACATTTTCTAAAAGCAGAGGCCCCACAGATGAAAAAAAATGCTAGTTCCAATGTTTTATGTCACACAATATTTGTCAAATGTTTATCAAATCAATTTTTTTTAGGAAAAATACACTAACATTTAGTGTACACAAACAGAATATAATACCCATTTTTTTGGTAAAATATAAAATATAGGGTTGTGTCAAGTAAACAGATACCAAACATGCCAAGCCTTAAAATTGCATGTGCCTGTAAAATGGCAAAAAAAAACAACAGTACCCAAAATTCCCATGGGCTACAATTTAAAAACCTTTACAACTCATTAAGTTAGAGTTAAAAGCAAGTGATGGTGCTAAGATTATTGCTCTGACTCTGATGTTCGAGGTGACATGTAACATGTGTGGTGCAATTGTCATTTTTGCACAAAGGTGCACCCGACACTTGTTTGCATTTGTATGTGCTTGTACGTGGAGTGGAAGGATTTTAAATCGTTTTTTTTTACTTTTACATCTATTAGACTTGTTTAAACTTCACTTTATTGCTACCGCATAGGGGAATAACAAGCCCAGATGCAGAGGATGAGAGACGTTCTCTTTATGGAGACATCAGGGGTCTATGAGGCCCCTAATGTAACCTGTGGCCCCCACAGAACCTTATGAAGCACAGATCACACTTCACCAGCTTCTTCTCCAGCCACATCAGCCAGAGAAATGAAGGATTGAAACCCAATAGAATAATATTCAAATATTACATATTCTTAACAAGCAGTAAATGAGCTTTAAACAAGTGTTGAGTCTCTGTAGCTTCAGGCACTGTAGATCAATGTATCCTCAAAGTTTACAGTTCACTTTCCGCTGCTTAGCTCATTTAGTTCCCCCACCACTTGGCAGCCTGTCAACCTTCAAATCTCTGATTTAAACACAGAGTAGGTGCACAGGAACAGGAGGCGAGCAGACTCTTGGGACCCAACTTCACTGCTTTTCTTGTGTACTTGGAGGATGAATTGCTCTTTAGTGTCCACAACTACAAAGGTCAGTCTGGACTTGTTTTAAAGCTCTTTTGCTGCTCGCTAAGAATGTGTAAATGCTTGCATACCCATATCCTGGTCACAGGTTTACACTTAGAATATTAGACTTTCAAAAATGTTATATGTTGTTAAATATTGTACATAAACCAATTATAAAATCATTATAAGTTTATACAAATGTTATACATAGTAATTGTAAACACAAAATGCAGTGGTATCCCCAACATAGCAGTCTATACATTTTACCATGGTAAAACTAGAAGGCTGAGCTCTACAGAATCAGTAAGGCTACTCCATAAATCAGAATTTAAACAAAATCTACAGACGGAAAACACTGGGAATGCACTTCAGACAGCAACGCGAAAGAGATCTGATGACAACTGCTCCGCCTTTGAAGGCTGTGCTAAGGTGCTGGTGTTTTGGATTGCTGAAAAAAACTGATAGTGATATAAAACTTGCCCTATACCAGCCAAAATGGAAAAGTCTGCTTTGCATAGTGCTAGTTAGCTAAGTTATGGCAACTGATATAACTGCTAGGAGAAACAGCACTGTCACATAAAATTGATCATAGTTAGGTAGGATGAAGGCTAGATTTGTTTTTCAGAGTGCAGTTATTTATTTTCAAAGGTTGTTGGCCGTTTGGTTGCAGATTAATTGTCTAGGTGTTTGTATCAGGAATGCATACTTATCTATGAGTGTGATACTGTTCAACCACACTTCATTGCACTACTGCAATATGTTTTGGAGGAACTACACTCAATAAGGTAAATCTAACAAAAAGAATGGTGGCTATCTAAAGTTCAAATTAATACCTACAGTTCCAGAGTGTGTCACAGTATCCATGAAAAAGATATGAAATATGCTTGTAATACGATTTCTAACCTAAAGAAAAAAAAGAAAAGCACAGTTTAATAATGAGAACAAATATACACTTATTTAGCTAATTTGATTTCAAACCCATTCTTTAGTCTTTGCTGGGTTTGCTTTGGTACTTTGTCCTTTAGTGAATGCAAACATGGACAGAGAATGTCAGAAAAAACAATAACAAAGACACAAATTGTAAGATAACAACAATAATTGGAGCAGGATAAAATGAAGAATTAAATATTGTTTGAACACTGTAAAAAGCAAATACATGGTATGATGTCAGCTTTATTTTTTACTAACAATGGTGCAACTAAAAAACCCAGACCCCTTTTATAGCTTATTCAAAAAAGGATGCAAAGACCCAAAACAGAAAAACACCCCATAGCTAAAATACCGTAAATATTCATAATAATCAAAACTAAAATCCAATATTCACACTTCCTGTTATTTACACAAAAGAGATTACCATAAATGTTTAAGAAGCTCAAACATAATATTAATAAAAGAAAAGAGGAAGCCATTTAAAGGACAAACAAATGGTGCTTTATTCTATACAGTACTAAATAGCAATGTGGCAAATATATAGAAGAAGCACCTGTGATCAGACCTTGTGGAAATGTGCATGTTTTTTAAGTTATTCTCTAGAGTGCTTGTATTAGTACAGTTCATTACAAGTTTATTTCTTGTTATTAATTGCCAATTACTACCCCCTTGAAATTAAGTAAAGAAATACAATTATTTAGCTGTGTGTACCAATGACTGAAATCTATGTATGTCCTTCTCAGGTGTCTCTTATATGTTGCCAGTTCACCTTGTGCTGTCAGGTTGTAATCAGTTGTTATTAGACATGTGCGATTCGTTTCGTTCCGAATCGAAATTTGGACGAATTTTCGGAAATTCGGACATTCGGATGTATCCGAATTCCGAATTACAGACATAACGAATGCAAACAAATCCGAATTTCCATTTCCGAAATTCGGTAGCGTTAGTACGAACGTTCGTTTTGTTTTCTGTTCTTATTCGTTTCTTATTCGTTTCGTTGGAGCAAAGTGACATTAGAGAAGGAGAAAAATATTTTTTCCCCCTCATGTCACTTTTGCTGCAAACGAACAAACAAAATGAATATGAAACGAATAAGAACAGAAAACGAAACGAACGTTCGTACTAACGCTACCGAATTTCGTCCGAATCCGAATTCCGAATCCGAATTGACTTTCACACCCGAATCCTGAAAAACGAAATAACACAAATCCGAATTTAAAACGAAACGAAACAAATTTTTTGGCAGTGCACATGTCTAGTTGTTGTTGTACACCTACACAGTCCAAAAATAGTGAGGGATGCTACCTTATATTCCTTTATTTCAAAACATTATTTTGAATTTTTCAACTAGAAATGAGACACACGGCAAAAATAATTTGATTTTAATTTCAAATCAATGCATTATTTTTTTTAAACAAAGAGTGGAAATAATGTATGATATTGTCACTAGTTTGTAGTGTTGTTCTGGGGTTTGATTTCAGCTGATTCTATTTGCTATTAGGTAGAAATAAGTACAGTTCTTAAAAGCTACTTTCCTGACACTTCACACCTCACAATACATTTTGCAAAATAATTATTCATAGTAATTTGCGATCACACGCTCTTTTAGAGTTAGCAGGGGCGACAGCACCTCTGTAATATTTCACAATACAGCCTGCACAGTTTAACCCAGAAGTCTCCATTATCCATTAAAGGATAAAGATGAGTGGTGTGAATTGCTACACAAAGCAGGCTATTGTACAAATATGAAAGCCATAAGCAAGCAGCACAACTTGCAATGGTTTCCTAAAAACCTGCATCTATTGTAAACCCTTGAGAAATCAGAACGTTCTTCCAAACTTTTACAAGTCTGCAGCTGCTGTCTGTAAAATAAATCCTACAAAGTGATGCAATCTCTCTATTATGTGTGTATGTGTATGTGAATGTATATAT
>NW_017306420.1:1317688-1339909 GCF_000935625.1 Nanorana parkeri | reverse complement strand
GTTATATATATATATATATTAGTTTTATTTGGGGTGATGCACTGAAGACATTTGGTGAGCTGTGACAGTGGGGGAGGGGGATGCACTTAAGAATGTGGTGAGGCAGTAAACTGTACCACACAAGTATGCAGTGATGCAAATAAAAGGCAGCTTTGCCTGTGGCAGTCAAAAAATAACACTGCTATTCCTGAAATGCAAAAAAAGCTAAATTATGTTAAATGAAAATATACCTCCCCCAAAAATAAAACCCAAAAAAACGTCAACACTATTTATTTGTAATAGTCTAGCTGAGAGTGAACAAAATATAAAAATGTGAAATAAAAGGAAAAAGCAATAAAACACCAAAAAATGCAAGGGTGGGGGGAACAAAATCTACACAGCAACTGAAGGTTTTGCTGACACACACAAAAAGGAAGTCCCCAGTGGGGGATACACACCTCATACGTAATGCAGCACAATACAGCATTGTGCATAGCACTGTATAAGCACAGTATATAGGCTTAGCACTGTATATCTCTGTACAGCAGCAACTATCTCTTCCTGCAAAATGTAGCATTGTACAGTTCTTTATATAATACTATGTCAGCAACTAACTCTCCCTGTAAAATGCAGCACATTACAGCTACATTATAGCCACATTACAACACTGTGTATAGCACTGTATAGCACTATCTCTCCCTAATATCTCTCTCTCTCTCTCTCTCTCTCTCTCTCTCTCTCTCTCTCCCAACACACACCGATGAAGGCGCTAAAAACCCTGCTTTTTATTGGCCATTCCAAGCCACAGCTAAAGTTCAAAGGTCAGAAAGTGCATTATTGGCAAATGGTTGCTGCACTAGTTTGCCAGGTCCACAAACTGCAAACAAGCTAGGTTTACTGTGAACCCATGCCTGACTTAAACCAGAAGCTCATTACTAATACAAATAAGCATTTGTGAACACACATGAGAATTGCACAAGCATCAGAATGATTGTGCTATCTCTGATTCAGATTCTGATTGCTGGAAGTAGATGCTGACCTTGGAGAATGCAGAACAAGGATTGCTCTGTCATTTTGATGAGAAAAGCAAATGAAGGCATTGTCAGAGGGAGTACTGTGATCTCTGTGAAAGGTAAAGTTATAAATACCTATAGGTAATACAATTACTTAGCATACAGGTGAAACTCGAATAATTAGAATATCGTGCAAAGTTCATTTATTTCACTAATGCAACTTAAAAGGTGAAACTAATATATAAGATAGACTCATTACATGCAAAGCAAGATAATTCAAGCCGTGATTTGTCATAATTGTGATGATTATGGCTTACAGCTCATGAAAACCCCAAGAACCCCAAATCCACAACCTCAAAAAAGTAGATTATTACATGCAATCAATAAAACAAGGATTGTACATAGAACAATATCGGACCTCTGAAAAGTACAAGCATGCATATGTACTCAGTACTTGGTTTGGGCCCCTTTTGCATCACTTACTGCAATTACTTTTGCATGATATTCTAATTATTCGAGTTTCACCTGTACATGTACTTAATATGAAAAAATATAACCAATGCTAGGTCCCATTTAGCTACATTCATAAGATAATAGCCACACAGGAGGTAAATTATTTCCAATTAGTCAGCCTTATTCTAGACTGACATTGTAAGAAGGAGCAGTGAAGCGCAAACATTATGCACCACTAGAAAACAGGAAGTAGAGCCTGCACATTTAATGAGCAAACAGCTGTACCCATGTACATAAATAATTTAAACCATACATAGGCAATGGTTTGTAAAGGATTATATACAGATATAAGATTATTAACACCAAGCCGATCTCTTTTGTATGCATAACTAAACAAATAGCAAAAAAAAGTAAATTGCATTTCCTTTAATCATTCATATTGTCCATTGTACATTATGTTTAGGAAGAATGGCATTGGGTTGCATGAGTTAAATGTCTGCCTTAGGCAAGTGAATGCAGAAGAAAATCTATAGAGGCAAGTAAATAATTGTGTAGTCATTGTGTCATCAAGGTAGTCATTGTGTAACCTTTAAAAAAGTTCATGCTATATAGATTACATTTTGGCCTTCTACTTGTCATTTTAATTCACATCTAATATTTTTCTCCATTGAGAAGAACTACTCACTTTATATGATTCCTTGAATTAGATGGATTGGGAAAATTGCGTCCTTGGAAAAAAAAAGGTCAGAAAAATGATGATAGATGAGAGAACAAATAGGCAGGAAAGAGACACACTATTTATGTCAAGGTATAGGTAATGCAGTTTCTTTTAATGCAGTATGATGAAGACATAGTTTCTATCCTTTCGTGTTCTGACCTTCAAATCTAGTTTGATTTTTTAATATGTTACTTTACTGATGTCATCCTTCCTGAAACTAAGGGCAGGAGTTAATTAATATATGTAAAGCAACATCTAATTAAACCTTAAAGGCAATGTATACATGTTTTCAAATAGTGCTTAGATATAAGTGCAAAATAGATTAGGCTGATGTAAACAATTATATTAATGTGTGTTAACATTGTAAAAACCTTGTTCTTGTGTATAGTTTATAATCATGGGGCAGCTGTATTTGCTCAGTACACATTTAAGCTCTGTGTCTTTGAACTTCATATGCCTTTTGCTCCTTCTTAAGGTGCCCACACACCTTACAATTTATCTGCAGATTTGCTGTGGTCAGATGGAAAAGGTGCAACAGATCCCTCCATCTACATTAAACTGTGTGGATGGAGTAATCTCCACCTTGGCCAATCTGTTGCACTTTTTCCATCTGACCACAGAAAATCTGCAGATAAATTGTAAGGTGTGTGGGCACCTTTAGGGTCCCCACACACCTTACGATTATCGTACGAGAATCGCGGGAAATCCCGTGATCGTACAATGATCGTAAGGTGTGTGGAAGCCGTGCGACCTCTACTCCTGTAAGGGCGCACGACTTTAAACTTACGGACATGTTCGAAAACCCACCGAGCATCGTACGATGTTCGGCGGGGTGTGTAGCATGGTCGTAAGATAAAAGCCAGACAGGCTGGTGTGCGCAAGTGCACACTGCCCGTTCGGCATTGGAATGCAAATTCTAATGAAAATACACCACACCCTGTGCGGGGGAAATCTTATCTCAACTGCTGTTAAACTGAGAGGCTGAGTGAGTCTGAGTCAAATGCAGCACTCCCTCTAGTGGTTTATCTGAAAATCTAATTTAATATGGTAACAAAAATATGGTAGAACAAGCATGTGAAATGCCATAATAATTTACTTCAAAGTAAGCAGTGCAATAATAATAATAACTTAAAATATGTGCTCATTGAATGTACATTATAGTTTTCCTTGTAGACTTTCCAAATGAGCAATTTTGTTTGCCAACATTTTTTTGCCAAGAATTCTCATATAACAAAATATTTCAAGAACCTCTCTTTTTATTGTTTTTTTTTTTTACAATTATTTTTTGAACATAGTAGATTAATACTCTTGTTTTAAGATTGTGGGCTCTGCATGCAAATCTTTCCTTGTCTGCCCCTTGGACTAACTGTACAACTGTACATTCAGACCCACTGGTGTTTGGCATAGCTACAGCCTAATATTATAGAGCCATTTATTACAAACTGCATACAACTGTTTTAGGCTAGTTGGCCATCACCAGTGCAATGTATGGAAATCATGACTTCTTTTATTATGTGGAGGCCTTTTTGATTCCATTTAGCTCACCTCCTGAGACGATGTCGTTCCGGGATGGGGGTGCTGTCAGAGAATGTTCGGTGGGGGAGAGGCGTGTGCAGCTGATTTGTAAGAGGGCGGGGGGTTGTGGCAGATGCTGGACTTCACTGTCAGTGGCTCTGTCTGGCATCCTGCCCAGTTCATTGACCTCACTAGTTGGCAGGAGCTAGGTGGGACGCAAGACAGAGCTTCCCCGCTCAGCTCCTGGCAACCGTTGATGTCAGCGAGCTGGGCAGCACCGCACAGAGCGTCACAGGTTGCTAAAAGTTCTTAGCAGCCTGGGACGCTGTGGCTGCCAACCCACGGCTGCTCCCCAGTGAGATACCATTTAAGCCCGCAGAATGCCTCATTATAAGGACAGCCCTGCTCTTCTTGTCTTGTGTTACCTGATGTGATTCAATGATTAAGATAATGAATGACAGGGTAGATTATGCTGCCATTTATATTTACATCAGTTACCCAAAGCAAGTATAATTCCTGTTGGGTGTGGGGTAGTGGTGGATGTAATTAAATAATAGATATAATTCTTCCTATTTCTTTTTACTTTTTAAATACTTTGAAAAACAGTCATGTATTTTCTGCATGTAGTTTTCTAGTGGGTATACTGGGGAGAACAGTAAATGTACCTTTACCTGGAAACTCCACTGGAGAGTCTGAAGGTAACTTGGTGGTAACAAAGATTATTCCAATAGAGCCTACACCAGAAAAATATGTTGCTAACACGAACAGTTCTTCTGCTTAGACAGATGAAGAAAGCAATATACTCTCTAGATGGCTTATTCTATAATTAATTGTGATCAATTCAATTGATCTCGACAGTCAGTAAGCAAGCATGCTGGCTGGGTTGTCTTATAAATGATGGCCACTAATAGAGAGAATGTAAAAGTACAAATCAAGACAATGTGGCACAATGAACATGTAAAATGTGAAAATTGCTTTCAGGTCAAGTCATTAAACTATTGCCTCAGACTCAGCTGTCTAATAATCTTGTGTTCCATCAAAATCGATCAATACAGAAGGTAGAGAAATGTTGGAAATGGAAATAGCCAGGTGTCTTCCATCAAGTGCTATTTGGGCAGGTGTGTTAATCCAACCTGTCAATGACACCTACACAAATACCTTATGAGAAATATGAATGTTATTATTATTTCCAACATCACATAAACGCATAAAATACTCTTGATGGGTAACTACCAGCTGGCATTCTGATTGCTGCTACTACTAATAATAAAATGTGTTTGTGAGGTGTAAGGGAGGGAATCATGGAAGACCTGGGGGTTTTTAGACCTGTAAGAGTTGTTTTCACACCTGAAACTGAACTGATGGTATTCTTCTCGTAGATGTTGATTACCAATTGTCTTCCGCGTGTCTTCAAGCTTGGCTGAAAAACAAAAGAATAAAAATCTGCATCAGTCATCAGTAATGGAAGAAAATCAGCTTTAAAATCCCACCCTCTGTCATTTTTGTCATGGCTTATATTATGTAGTTTGCTTCTCTAATGAAGGGAACAGTTGATCTAGTTCTCGTTGGTTACATTTTGTTAGCTAAAGCTGCTGGATAAAATAAGTTGTAATTTAATTATTATGTCTTGTAAAAAAGATTATTATTTATGGGCTAAACAAACACATTTATTTAATTATTTAAATCCAAAAATAAAGGACCACATTTTCTCAAAAACCAAACCTTTTCTTGGTTTGGATGGGCAATGTTTATTGCACTTGGTGTATCTCCGGTTTAGACATTGTGTTGGTAATACAATGTTTGTTATTATTAGACCTGCGCTAATCATGCAATATAGTAAAGGCAGAATCTCCCTTTCAGCACTAATTTTCAAAGATCAAGTGCATAGAAACCAGGGAAATGTATCAAAACTGGAGCAGGCAACATCTGGAGCAGCTGTGCACAGCAGCTATTCAGCTTCTCTTTTCAGTTTATTCAGTTAAGATTTGAAAATTAAAGCGAGAAGCTGATTGGTTACAATGCACATCTGCTCCAGATTTTGTCTGCTCCACTTTTGATACATTCCTCTTTCTGTGTTTAACAATAAACCAAGTATGGTGCTAAATTACTGACAGTTTCAAATCTAAGTTGCTTTACACTACAATAACACAATACAAATTTGTATTCCTGGTTACTGGTCGCTGATCAGTCAGCAGTGACTTCCTTTAAATAAAAATAAATCTTTCTTCTGAACACCATATGTTTTTATAACCTAACCATACGTTCTTCAACTGACCTTAAAAACAAGAAAAAAAGTGTCTTAAAGTTACTGGTTTAAATTGTGCCGAAGCACCATTTGTTAGTTACAGTAGCCATCAATCCCAATAAACAGATATAAATGCATTTCACTCATAGCTTAGATGGTAAAGAATTATTTTATATAAATGTCCCAAAGACACTGATGGACTAGCAGTAATTGTAATCTATGAGAAAAATTATGTGTACTTTTGCTGCAGATCTTTGCTAGACCTCCCAAAGAAGATAGATGTCCTGCTTTACACATACTTGCTGTATTCAGTACATAGCTTGAAGACAGCCTGTACATGAAAATAAATGTAACCCTGCTTTACTGAAAGACTTTAGAGATCTTAGGTTTATACAAGATAAAGCATAAGATAAAGTTATTAAGTAAACTAACTACTTAGTTGTAATGTAATAATAAAAATAATGCAGGTGCATTCTAAGATACAATGACAACAATATACAAAAACTTTGAACTTTGAAATGAGAGTAATCACTCAAGAAACTTTTGGGAATTCAGTATGCTAGTATCTTACTATTGAGATAGTGACCTAAGTGGTTATATCAACAATAGCTGCATGCAGAATCCCCAGCCTGACATCACTCTAAGTGGCAAAAATATTTTTTAAAAGGTCTGCACATATAAAACAAAAGAAAATAAATGTCAAGAAATCTGCAGAATTAATTTGCAAAGAACAGCAGGAGGGAACTGCTTATGCATATAAAGCTTAGAACGTTCTAAAGAGGCTGAGCCTTAGAACATAAAGAGCTTCCAGTCTCACAACAGGACACAACAGGAAATGATTAGAAATGTATCCAAAAGAGAGAAATCCTTTCTTAAACCGTTGTATCTGCAACAATTTCCCCTCTATTCCTGACAAAGTACTTTCTGAATGATTCCAAATTTTCACTTCCAGTGACAATGTCCATCAGGACAATTAGAGAGAGTGAATCTCCCCAGTGGACACCCAGACAATATTAAAAACTTGTCAAGTTTTCTAACCCTTCCTCATTCTATCTAAATAAATAAATAAAAAAAACTTTTGGCTTTAGAAACATGTTACATGAACCCAAGATAATTTAAAATGTTTTAGAAAGCCACTAATAAAGATGTCCATACATAAAACCTCAAATGCAATCAACATATATATGGTATATCACATACCGAGATTTTCCACCAACATGTTGGTAAACCTCTGAACATTTATCAGTTCTATTTGTTTAATTAAAAAAGGGAACAATTCTTTCAATAGACACCTTTTGTTCAGTTAGGGGCAAAGGGCAATGCACTTCCTGGTAACAACCTCTAGATGGAGAGAGAAAATCGCATCAGAGAAAAGTAGTAAAGATACCGTATTTGCTGGCGTATAAGTTTACTTTTTATACTTAAAAACATCCCCCGAAAATCGTGGGTCGTCTTATACGTTGGGTATACAAAAAGTCCCTAATTTATCTGCCTGCTGGATGTGCGGTAATACTATATGCACGGTAGCTTCGGCTACATACAGTATACCGCGCTGAGCCAATCACTGCGAGCGATGCACTCAACCTCTGCCAATCTGAGCAGACTTTGTATTCATTAATAGAATACATCACTTGCCGTGATTGGCTCAGCGGGTTATACTGTAGCCGAAGCTACCGTACATAGAGTATTACCGCACATCCAGCGGGTCACACAAGTCAAATGGTTGAAGCTCCTTCCTGGGGTGGCCACATGCAAGTCTATGAGGGTTCAGTGTGTAGCATTGCAGAGGATTCTAGCTGAAGTCATCACTGCACAATATATCACTCTGGTATTACCGCACATCCAGCGGGCTGACAGATTAGTGGGTGTATCTGAAAAATTAGGTAGTCGCCTTATACGCCGACAAATACGGGTATGTTTTTCACTCTTTAAAACATTCTTTGTAGCTTCCAGTTTTACATGCATATCCAGTTGTCTCATTAATCTATTTTGAGGCTGCGTCTATATTATTTTTCTCAGCTTTCAAAATGAGGGTGGGTTGTTCACATTTCCTTTGGTCTGTGAAAAAAACATTTGTGAGCTTCAACTGTAAAAGCAGTATGGCATTACTAGAACCATTCATAAAGGATCATTAAGCAGGAACATTATATATCAGCTATTTGGGAACCTAAACTTGCTGATATAGTTACTTCCAATGGATCATCAATTTAATATATCGCTCTCATAAAATGTGTCACAGGCCATGTGATGAAGGTCTTTAGCTTGATTTCCATCATTTTATAATCCCACCCATATACAAGCTGCATGCACTATGTTACATTTATTCTCTTTATCGTGTTATTGGCCAAACTGCCAGTAAATTTATAGTAACAACCTGCACTGAATGTTGGGAAATACAACCCAAAACATGTATGTTTTGTTCATTAAGACTTTTGCGGTTTAGTTACTGTTTCTAGATATTTTCCTTTTTTTTATTTTTGTGTTAAGTGCTTATGTGGGGTAGTTATCATCTTAAATCAACAGCAAACACTGGCAGTTAGCAATGTTGTCCATAGCAATCAATATTATGATAACTCTCATTTTCAATGTTGCACAAGATAAAATTTAATTTTGGAACGTGAATGGTTATGACTGGCAACAACCCAAATTTTTCACACATTTTATTAAACAAATGAGCCCAATGTTCTTTAATTTGAGCTGACGTGTTTTTTTGTTCAACCTGACTAACTATGTATCTATGTGCCTTTCACATGTGTGATAATGTTACTGGTTTTGGTGGTTTTATGCATTGCTGTGCTATTCATAGAACTGTACAGCTTTACACAGAATGCCTTTAAATATTCTAATACAATGTTATTTATAATGTAACACAATCTCTACCCTTATTTCTCTACCCTTGTTTTTATTACCGTAAGCATACCACATATACTTTCTGATCTGCTAATGAACTGTCAGCTTCTCTTATTTAGTCGCTACATTACATTCCTGTTCCTGGAATTTCTCCAATGCTGCACCCATTCACTTTAATTCTGTGAAATCCACAACCCTGATCAAGTAGATCCTTTTTTAAATTCAATTAATTTCAATTGGGCCCTAAAAACATTTTTCTTTTTTTAAAGTACACCTGTCGGTAATCCAAACATTCTAAAAAAAGACACAGGATTAAAACAAAAGTACCAATTAGTTTCTGCAAATGACATTCTTGAGCACCCCAATGGCCCCAAATCTCAGGTTGATCTAGTGTGTACATTTTGACATTGACTAGCAGTTTTAAGAGACGATCTGTGCCCGCTTACCCATTGCACCTCACTATTAGTCATTCGTCGATCACTGTGATGGGTGATAAAAATGGGCACAGCTAGGTTTCTTTGTTTTACTCCTGTAGACAGAATGTAGAAGATTGTTCAACTTATTGGCAGATGTACTTTAAAGCAGAACTCCGGGCACAAACTTTATTAACCCTTTCAGTGGGGCCACCCCTGCACTGCAAGGCTTAAGTGCTCATTTTTGTCTAAAAATTATACTCACCGACTCATCTGAGCTAGCCGGTTGTTAGACTAATCTCTTCCACCTCGCTCCCCCTTCGCTGCAGCAGTCTAAGGATCCTTGAGTCATCACATTCCATACACTGTGTATAGGACTTGAGGACGCCGAAGGACATTCCACCGCTGCAGTGGAGGAGGAGACAGGCTGGAGGGAGTGCTGTCAAAGCCGGCTCAGAGGATCCGGAGATTATATCTTTCTTTTTTGAACCTAGACAAAAATGGGCACAAATTATCTTAACCCTTGCAGTGGGACTACCCCTGCACTGGAAGAGTTGATAAAAATGTGCGCTCATAGTTCTTATTTAAGAACAACTAATCATTTCAGTAACAATCTTAGAGTGTTTCACTGTAAAGGTCAGTCCTGACTTCTTTTTCTTATGTTTCATTACTGCTTAGTACTGAATGTCTTTAACCCATTTTATCTGATTATTAGTATGCATAAGACATCTTCCATACCAGGATTATTGAATTGTTGACAGCGCTCTATTTCCAATAGAATTTCCTACAGATTTAAAATAATCATATCTGCAATCATCTCATACATTACAATTCTTTGTGTGCTTTTCATGAAAACACCCCATTAATAACAACGTTACCAGTACTGAAAAAGCTTATGAAGCAAAGGTAAATAGTTTAAGCCTACATGATTTGTCCAATTCTAAAGTTTTTCTTTTCAATTACTTTTTTTTATTTTCTCCTGTCACGGTCTAGGGAGCAGGGCACATGAGCTCCTGTGTTTGCGGAGTTGGTAGGAGTCACAAAGAGGCGGGATATCGGGGATGTAGGTCACTGGGAGAGAGGAACGAATGATCTGTGCGTTCTGAGGACGCACTAGAGGCGCAGAATCTAAAAAGGGCCAGGTATTCGACATAGCCTCTAGTGGTGAGGATGATTGGCTGCTGGACACCTTCCAGGTTGCGGCCCTCTAGCGCACCCACACAGACGCAAGGGACTAGTTCATGCAGCGGGGAACTGGATACAAACAGGTAGGGAAGAAACTTGTAACCAAGAGGAGGAAGACAGGAAGAGGGAGAGAGAGAGAAAGTCTCAAGCAAAAGTGCAAACGCACAGCAGAACAGCAGAGTATACTGAAGAGAATAGATAAGCAAGGACACTAGGGAAGGGTAAGCGGCTTAGAGGCACACCTAGGAGCAGGAAGGTGCAACGTACAAAAGTAAACGAGATGTGCGTTGCACATGCATACAAAGAAGCAGGATAACAGAGAGAAAAGTACACAAAGAAGCACAAAAGGGATGTATGCACACAGGGGGTGTGCAGACAAGGATGAATCCAACACAGCCACCAGGTTAGAGAGGAGCACAGAAATAAAGGGGTGACAGCAAAGCAAAGGAAGATACACTGGAAGGTAAGTGACGGAGTAGAAGTACAACAAGCAGTAAATAGGAGGCAGCAAACAGACAAAGACTGTAGAGGGAAAACACAGTAGAAGTAAGGCAAAGAAGGCAGTATGGAGAGGCGCACAGGTGAAGGCAATTAAGGAGCAAAAGCAGGGGATAACGCCAAAAAGGGATACTAGCTGGTACAGGGAAGCCAAAGGCGCAGGGATCCAATAGCAAGCGCAATAGCAAGCGCAGGGAATAAGATCCCAGGGTTAGTCAGAGACAGAAGGGGTACGGAACAAGGCATAAGACTTGTTGCTCGCACCAAGAGCAACAAGTGAGGAACTCCTAAATAGGGGAGAAGGAGAGCAGATTGGCTGCAGCCTTGTGAGACACCATAGGCTGACAGCCCAGAAACAGGGAGCATATCGAAAATCCGGCACGGATTTCCGGATATTGTGACATCTCCTTTCAGTAAGTAGCTTAATTATAACAACGTCATGCTTTATACTGCCCAAAATATAATTTAGAAATAAAGAAACTGAACAGTAAATTGAGTTCTGTCTGAAAAATTTAATAGGCAATCTTAACAGTATGTGAAAAATAAAGGACAACTGAAAATAGGAGAAATAATGCAACACTTAATGAAATTGTGAAAATCAATAAGTTACCACATTAGTTAACATTGCCTTACTCAAGATTTGCCAGCAATCCAGACATCCCAGGGATGTAAGCAGTGTATCTTTAGTGAGGATTAATGTGAACTGCCCAACTCATATTAAAGCTGAACTTCTGGTACAGAAACATTTATTCAAATATATTCCTCAATAGCAACAAGCGATATAAATCCTCTTCATGTGCAACATATGTCTTTGCAATCCCAGGTGACATCAGGTGGTGACATCATTACTCTGTTAGACATACAGTAGCTTGTCCAGACAGTAGAGCTGGGAACCCAGTAGGTCCAGTTATTATAAGATTCCTGCAAAAAAAACCACCGCCAGAGGAAATGCAGTGCTGGTTTGGAGGGTCAATATTAGAAAACAGAGGGCCAGGATTGGGAGAGATATCCCCAGACGTCAAGGGAAGCACAAGGGTGAGTGAAGTGAGATGAGAGCGAGTTTTATATGATCCCACATGCCCCAGTGTCCTGGTGATAATCCTAGCATGTGGATTCAGAATGAGCAGGAGGTGATGAGTGCAGACGTAGGGAGAGGGTGAAATATAGTTTAATAGAGTTTAAGAAGAGAAGACACAATTGTGAGAAGCAACGGTAGAGAGCGCATGTTAGGGGAGGAGAGTAGATACTACTGGGATGCTCTGCTACAAAATATATTTATCTATATCTATCTATCTATCTATCTATCTATCTATCTATCTATCTATCTACATCTATCTACATCTATCTATACATATATAGATAGATGTAGATAGATAGATATAGATAGATATACACTGAGTGGCCAGATTATTATGACCACCTGACGTTTGTAGGCAAATTAGCTATAATTTTGCGCTGAAGTTGCTAGAGGGCCAGACCATTATAAATAGGGAAGCAGGTTGTTTACCGCGACAGTAGAAGTGATTTGTTTTCTGAAGATATGGGTAAACAACGTGACAACAGCTTTTGAACGTGAGATAATTGTTGGCGCTCAAGCCATGGAGCGAGTGTCAAGAAAACAGCAGAATTTGTTAAATGTTCAAGAGCAGCTGTTGTTAAAGTGTTTAAAGACTGGACTGTCAGCAGAAAATCTGGGTCTGAATGTGCAAATTGTGGCCGTCAGCGACTAGTCAATGTTAGGGCAGAACAGTGAGTGGCAAGACTGGTACAAGACAACAGAAGGACAACAGTGCAGTGTCAGATTCCTCGCATCACCTTTCAACATCTCGTTGGCGGCCCAACAAAGTCATCTCGTGGAGTCATCTCGTGGAGTTATCTCGTGGCCCAACGAAGTACTGATGGGGTGGTCATAATAATCTGGCCACTCAGTGTATATGGCAATTCTGCAAAGTGCAGTAAGGAATGTGTTTCACGAGGCACAATAGCCCATACCAACCAATCAGGCATTACTATAATACATCAGTATACGTATACACGATCATTAAAATCTCAAATGAGCGTTAACATGTTAATATATGAATGTAATTCAAATGTCACTTTCAGTATTTTTAAATCTTTCATTAAAATGGTGATCCTGCTATGAAGGATAGCAATTATTAATGATACAAAGTGATTTAGAAAACGAAATGTGATTAAGTTAGGGTTTTCGTGTATTTTAAAGCTGAACTCAAGCATATAAAAAAATGTAGTTGTACAATCATTAAAAAAAAATATCAAATAATCTATTTTAAATGTGACTAGTGTTCAGTTCGGTTATATTGTGACCAGTGTAATCTAAATATGTCCTCATTCTCCCTCCTGCAATCCCTTAACAGTAAGCCAGTACCAGGAACCAATCAGAGTATGCTGCAGTGTACATGTGCTGACATTGAACATGCTGACAGGAGGAGAGGGCAGGGGACCATTAAAAACAGAATTAAAAACTCTGTCAAGAAAAGCCGTTCCCATATATCTGTTTCAAGCTGAAGGAAGCTGGGAAAAACTATTACTAACCCTTGCAGTGGGGCTACCCCTGCACTGCAAGGGTTAGCTGCTCACTTTGGTTTAGAGAGGAAAATAACAAAGCTATACTCACCTGTTATTCCGAGCCAGCCAGCTGTGACAGCGCTCCCTCTAGCCTGTCTCCTTTTCTGCTGCAGAAATGCAATGCCCTTTGATGTCCTCACGTCATGTACACTGTGTATAGAACATGATGACACAGGGACCTTAGACCACTGCAGCGGAGGGGGAGAGAGGCTGGAAGGTCCATTCTAAGAGCAAGCCAGCTCGAAGGATCGGGAGAGTATACATTTTTTATTTTCCACCCTAGACAAAAACTAACAGCCTCAATAATAATTTTCCACAGATTTCTTCTTTTAAGATACATATAATTTCTCAATGGCTGCTTAGGATCAGAGATGAGCAAATGTGCTTGGGTTAATTTTCACGGGCTGTTAGTTGAACCCATCGAAAAAATTGTGAACTTTAATCTGAACTCTATTAAAGCCTGTGGAAAGTCAATTCTGGACGTTTTCAAGGCTAATAGGCAAGGGATTGTCAAACATGGGCCATAAGGATCTGGGTACTTTAATTAACCCTTGTAGTGGGGCTACCCCCGCACTGCAAGGGTTAAGTGCTGTTTTTGCCTATGGCAAAAAAGTTATACTCACCTGAACCTTAGAGTTGTCAGCGGTAATGGTATATCCCTCAGGGTCCCCACATCCTATGCACTGTATTGGATGTGATGACTCAAGGACACCTAGACGCTCAAGAGACCGGTCTAAGAGTCAGCTGGCTCTGAGGTTCAGGTGAGTGTAACTCTTTTTTTTTTTACCCTAGGCAAAAATGAGCAGCCCCACTGCAATGGGTAATACAGTTTCTGCCCGGAGATCTTTAAATGTACATGAATGGAGTTTTGGGTTTGGGGTTTTGAGATTGGAGCTCAACCTCACAGTTGCTGACAATATAATCATATTATATTTCAGGCACGTTACCTCTAAGGTTTTCTGTGGTAGCAACCTGTCTCAGAGGATCTTATGAAGAAAACAGTATTAAGCAATTTTCAGCATTTTTTACAGAGATTACTGGACTGGTATCTAGCAGGGTATAGTAAAACATCTACCACAATCATTGAACATGCCCAGCATAGAAGGATTGTGGGTTCCGATGCCCATGTGATTCTGTGTTAATATAGTGCTATGAAATATGTCAGAGCTACATAATATTAAATAATAATAAGTCAGGGCTATAGAAATGTTAATATGGGACAGAGACAGTGGCGTAACAACCGGGGGGCGGGGGGTGGCTTGCCCCGGCGCAGGACTGAGGGAGGGCGCCATCACGACTTTCAAAGCTAAAGAAATAATAATAATAATAATATAAGCTAGAGGGGAGGGTGCTAAAGTGTAAGCTGCTCTGGTGAAGACACTGAAGTAAATACTACAAACTATTTGTAAAATTATAATTTATTAGCAATAGTGTGAGACTCTTGAAACATTACATTATAAGAAATCATTTGGTAAAGAGACCATTGATTGATGTGAATGTGCAGCACTGTGCAATATGTCAGAGCTACATAATTGTATAATAATGATAGTGTGTGCGACTGTAAAGAAGACGTTAGCTGTAAGCCCCTCTAGGTCAAAGGTTCCTATTATTGGCTCAGTGTTCTATGTACAGCATTGCAGAATATGTCAGAGCTATATACTGTATAGTAATTGTATAAAAATAAAAGTGTGTGTGTGTCTTCTTACACTGGCTAGTCGTATTCTTTATCTTTTCTTCTTGTTATTTCATATATATCTATACTTTACCTTGTCATATTTAGGTTTAGACCTTATACACGTTATTGCATTATATCTAACCAATTTACTGTGTTACATGTTTATAATCTGCTTTTTATATGTGAAACTGTTTTTTATTTCTCTCTATTCTATATTATCAATAAAAGTATAACAAAATAATAGTAGTAATTATGATAGCAGTAGTAGTAATATTAATAGTAATAATAGTGTTTAACTGTAGTAAACAGATATTAGAGTGTCAGCTCCTTTGGTTCAGAGACAGATGTGAAAGGTTTAATGTTCTCTTCACAGCACTTCTGATCATTTTGCACCTCTGGCTGTCTTTGTGGTGCTAGTTGTGGACACAGTAATTGAATGCTGAAGTAAATAATGAATTCCGATGCTCTCTCACCTTGGGGTCTAAACTTCTGAGCTAGTTTCGCTGCCATTCTGCCCTGGCTCTCATATGTTTTGCTATTTATGCTGTTCACTGAGAAGGAAATCAGCCCAGCTCTAACCTCACATGAAGCCACAAGAATTGCAGTCACTGAGAGGCAACCTGCTTCTACATTCTCTGTGCTGGCCACTTCTGGAACATCGGTCCTTATTTTCTTTCTTTTAAAGGGTATCATTGACCATTTATACGCATAATAAACTCTTAGTCATGTTTTCTGTGAATTCATACCCCCTCCGTGGCTGACAGACTGCAGTTAAGTGAAAGAGAAAAAGCAGTCAATGTCAAACTGACAGATGATCGTATCACCTGTCAGCCAAGAAGCTATCATAAATTCTGAGGGCAAAAAAAAACTACTTGCTGCAGTATAGAAGGCTTTATTGTTTGTGCTAGATGCAAACAAACCTGTGCAAGGGATAAAGATGGGTGTTTGGTAGCACAAGTTTTAAATTAACACTAAACGTAGGTGTTAAATCTTAAAAATACATCAAAGTACCTTTACTATTAACAACAATGTATCTTATTTGTGCATCACTCAGTTGTAGATTCTCAAATCATCTCTGAATTGGTGCTGACACTGTCCTTCCTTCTGGAGGGTGGCTACTAATGTTCCCCATGCTTCCTGTGTATGTTCTAAAGTAGCCAAGCTTACTTCCATGATGGGTTGTAATTTCAATACAAATTAGTAAACTAAACGTGAGATTGTAGTCCATCACAGGAGTGAGCTTGGAGTGGTGGATATTTTACAACACACAGAGGGACCATGGGGAACAAAAGTACCCACCCTCCAGAAGGAAGGACAGTGCCAGCATCAATTCAGAGATTATTTGAAGATCTACAGCTGAGTGATACACAAATAAGATACATTTTTCTTAAAAGTTAAGGTGCTTGAATGCATTTTTGAGATTTAACTCCTGAGTTTAGTGTCACTTTAAGTTGCAGTTTGCTTATCTTTGGGGGTTGCAACTGTTTCATTTGTGTCTCACCCAGGTAGCTTGTGTCACCTTCAAGTGGAACTGAACTCAAAAAGTGAAGATTTGCTATATTGGAGGGAATATGAAAGTTGTAAGGGTGCTTGGACACTCTACTATACCCTAATATGTGCTGTGTGAGATTTAGGGTACCATTGCCTCTGGGGATATGGAGTGAGAATTGGTAATGTCAGTGCTGTGCTGCTCACTGTTCTCCTGTTTGGAAGCTTTGGCATAAGGAAGCAGAGCCATGACTGTACCAAGATTGCTGCCTCCACACATAGACATAGTGAAGACTATTGTATTATTCAAGTGAATTGTTAAAGCATGTAAAGAGTTCTTCTCCTCACACAAGCTTAAGTAAATAAGACTTAACTCTGCATGGAGTTATTAAGTAAAAGGCACAAAAAGATGGGAAACACTACAGGTATGGTAGGTCAGTAAAGGGGGAGAGATCTGGTGCAGGGGGACCATTTTTTTCTTTGGTCTCTGGGTTTCCTCTGACAAACCTCCTCGTTGTGGCATCACTGAGACTAGTAATTTGACAAGGTGGCAGATGGCATGCAGTGTATCTAGCTCTGAGCTGTTAATTCGCTATGGCCAGGGGCTTCCCTATAGTATTCACTGCCTGAGAACAGGGAGGTGGTGGTGGGGTGCTGGTAATGGCTGCTGCTACTGCTATTTCCAGCTCTGTCCAGGGTCCCACCCAGCTGACTGGTGTCACTGGTTGCCAGGACCTGAGTGGGACACCAGCCAGAGTGTCCCACTCAGCTCCTGGCAACCAGTGATGTCAGTGAGCTCTTAGCAACATGAGACACTCTGGCCAGAAAGGGGGCATAAGGCACACACCCTCATGTAACCCAATAAGATGCCACCTAAGGCAACCACCTCAGGCTGCCTCATCATAAGGATGACTGCGGCTATGGCAATTAAAAGATACTCACATCATGGAATGAGGCAACCCAAAGCATGGTGAGCCCCTATCATATCACAGTTTGGGGCATGTTACATAAAAAAGCAGAGTAACAAATAAACTTTTTAAAAGAAAAATGCTACAGAAAAGGGGTGCCATGACCTTAAAAACCCCTGTGTATGCACAATCCAATACGAGATGCCCTCTTTGCCCACAATTACAGCATCATGCAAAATATCTTACAGTTTAGTAAACACCAAAATTTATATATATCATAAATTAAGCTTTTATACCAGCCAGCTTCTTCATTTGCAATTTAGATTTACTGAGCCTTAAAACAAGCTCTGATTTTCTTGTCTAGAATGTCCATGACACCATGTTTTTTTACAGCTACTTTTTTTTTCTAGACAAGAGCTGTCAAGACACATGCTGTTTTCATGGCAGCAGCTGGTGCTAAAAATGTTTTGATTTAATTAATAAGAACTGTTTAAATTGCTTAATTCACCATCAACGCGGTAAATTAAAAAACGGAAAAATAATTAGAAAGAGAATAGATGTTTTATCCTAAAATATATGCAGGATAAGATGATTATTATAACAAATATGTTTCAATATAATTTTGTTATACATTACCACTATATATTTACCAAATGGTAACACCATTAAAAATTAGAAAAGAACCTTAGAGTGACGGGTATTACAATAGCTAACGATCCTAAGATACTGCTGCTATCGATGCTTCCTGGGTCCCTGAAGTCAGCAAAAAGAGGCCTCCTGCGACACTTTCTCACGGCTGCTCGGGCAGTTATCCCACAAAACTGGCGTACGCAGGTGATCCCCACTCTCGTTGAATGGGCTGTAGAGATGGACCACATAGCGGATCTGGAAGGCCTCTTGGCAGAGGAGCTTGAGACTGGTCCTAAATATGTACACACCTGGTCTGTCTGGCTCTTGTTTAGGGAGTCAGCTGCCTTTTTGGAGGCTATCTCCTCTTGACTTCCTGGCGTTGTGCGGTAGCTGGAACCCTTGACAGGGAGCGGGTCCCCTTTTTTCTACACGCCCTCCCATTCTTGACCCCACTTCTAAGATTTTCATGTGACTACACTATCCCCATTATGTCTTGCTGCACAGGAGCCTCCTACTGGAGTTCTCAATATAGCGGGAAATCCCACTAGCAGCCGTATATGTAGGCCCTTAGAGCTCTCGTATAAAGACAACTGCGAAGGGTACCCAGTTGACGGGCCAGCTCTATGACTTTGCTGCCGCATACCTTACCTGCTGGGCCATCTTCTGATAATGCTCCTGTGTCCAATGTTCTGAGTTGGATAAGTGAGGTGCTATTTCTGTTCCGTGATTTACCTTCCTAGGTGTAATATCCCCTCCCTTCTTTATTTGTTGTTATACCTATAGATGCTATGTTATCTGTATGATTTTTTGTCTTGATTTGTATTGAAAACCTCTAATAAAATCTGATTGAATCAAAAAATTAGAAAAGCAGCTATATAAAGCTCAGCTGTAGGGTCTTGTAGTGAGGGGCCCGGTGCAAAATACCTCTTTGCATGTTTACTCTGTGTTCATGAACATGAAAGGCATTGCTTCAGTTATGTGCATCGGCATTGGTCTTGCGGTCTGGCCTTTTCAAAGGTGAAGCATGTACAGAGAGAACACATTTTCAAAAACTAGTTTTAAAATCTCTGAAAATGTCCAATACAATGTTGACAGAGGGTTGCCAATAAGGGCCATATCTCTGTACATTATGTGACTGCGAAGATAAACAAGCACATATTAGCAATGTATTAGAGCTGTCAAAAATTATATCCATGGGTATCCTCCCCCATGTACATATTTGTTTTTTGTATCTGCCCCAAACTAACAGATCATTGCTATGAGAAGACTTTAAATAGGACCTCATTGTCCATTCAAGGTAAAGTAGTTGGGTCTCTTGCTAGCTCACCTTCTCTGCTATTGAAACTTATGCTCACAATGCCCTCTAACCAAAGCCCTGAGTATAAATCTCTTTGTAAGCTCAAGATCACAGTGTGTGTTCAATCTTTCTAAAGGTGCCCATACACCTTACGATTATCGGACAAAACTTTTCGTCCTAGATCGCATAGTCATACGATTTTCGTACGGCAGCCCCATCCTGCCCCGATGATCGCAAGATCATTTTAGCCGTAATGAACGAAAAGCAATTGGATGAAATGCGGTAATTGATTTGCCGTATCTTCATTAGCGTAAGCGCAGTGTAGATTGTATGACTTTTGACGGACGGAAACACCGGCAACCTTACGAAAATCTAGCAAAGTTTTCAAACATGCTTGACCGTCAAAAGTCGTACGATTGTACAGTAATTTCGGTCGGACACTGCAATGCACACATAGGATTATCGGACGAAAAGTCGATCGCATACGAACATTGTCCGTTAATCGTAAGGTGTATGGGCACCTTTAGGCTCAAGGACCTTTCTGTGCCCCATGTCACTGTGCTCAAGCATGGCAATTGACAGCTCGGGTGCCAAGAACTGCATTGTAGTAATTTTAGGGTTTATGCTTCCACATACCTGAAAGTAGCAGGGATTTCCAAAGGATCCTTCGGGTGTTTAGGGTGGTGAGAAATAGGAAAGGTAGGTATGTACAACAGAAAGGGTTGGCTATCAGGTGAACCTGATACTTTGCCAAGAATGTTCAAAGTGACAGACTTATTTCAAGCAACTTTTTAAATGGGCAGTTAGATAATAAAATGACAATGTACAGTATGATTAATCTCTGAGGATGATTTACTAGAGAAATACAAGCTGTCCACCTAGAAAAGTGGAAATTGTATGCTCACTTTGCAGAGTGAATGTTTGTACATAAGATACCCGTTCATGTGTGAGTGAAATAAAAAGGCTGGATTTTTGCTACCACAAAATTTGATATTCAAAGTGAACACAACTGAACCTAATTCGCTTGCATTAACTTTGCAAAGTGAACAAACTCTTCAGTAAAACATCTTTAAGAAATTAACCCCTTTGAGGTCTATAAGGGTTCAAATAAAATATAGCAAACAGCAGGTGACAGATTACGGGATGGGGTATGGGACCACTTTCAGCTTTTAAACTAAAATATCCAACATTTAGATTTACAATGACAGAGGCAGTTCTTGAGTAATCAGCAGGGGAAGCAAATGAGCAAATGGCAGAATTAACAAAATTACCAGCCTAATGGTAAAAAAGTATGAAATGCAATGAGCACATCACTAAAAAGCAAAGATGAATAATTTTATCTGAACCAACCTGATATATTGGTGACTGTCTCCTGTTCTATTGGTCAGAGACAAATATTTATAAGTACTCAGTTTTTTAAATGCCTCATTGACTGAGAACATACTTGGTGGCTAATCTATAAAAGTTATTTTAAAAAGTTATGGCTGACTAATGAGGCAGGGAATCCCATCAACAGGTAACACTGCACATTTGCCGACATTTATATCTTCCTCATTGTAATAAATTACCTTCTCTTGTGGAAAACCTCTTTGAAGGTCTTGAAAGTCTTCAATGATTGCAGCACTGCATTTCATCAGCCCACAATCTCCTCTTCACATCAGCTGTCATGGTATAGTGTAAAGTTTTTTTTTTTTGACACTGCTTTTTCTTAAAAGGAAATTCACAGTATGTAAGTTTCATTTCCTATTAAAATTGATTGCATCCCTGTTCCAAGACAAATACAGCATTTAGAGACGGATTCTGGTGCCTCTATTGTACTGTAAACAAACTTTTTTCTTCTTTTTTTAACCCTTGTATATTAAAGCAGAACTCCGTTTTTTTTGGTTTACTTATCTTTGCTGCAGATTCCTGTCTCCACTGGTCCTGATTAGGGATGGTCCGCCGGTTCTATTCGAACATGAGTCGAATCGAACATTGGCCATTCGAGCGTTTGCCGAACTTTATGGGATGTTCGCGTTCTATTCGACCGCGCAACGTCCCATACTGCAAAGAGCCCTCTGAAGCTCTAATTGGTTAAAGACTTGCACCTAACCAAAGGTCAGGTGCAAGACTTTGCCCAATCAGGGCTCAGTACTCATTTGGAGCCATGATTGGACAAAGTCATCATGACTCTGCCCAATCATGTCTCGCCTATCAGATGCCGGCAAACAACATAATTGGGCAGAGCTAGCTGTCACCGTTAGCTCTGCCCAATTGTTTATGTTTTGCCAACATCTGTCAAAATGTCATTATGTGGCGGGGAGAGGACGGGATAGCGTTTTTTTTTTAATTATTATTTCTATTAATTTTTTTATTGTTTTATTTTTTATTTCGACGTCATCATGGACAACGCTGGACACCGTGATTGACCCTGGATTACGTCGGTGGATCCATTAAAAAAAATAAATAAATACTTGTCAAAAACATGTCTTTTGGTTTTCAATTAAAGGATTTTATCAAAAGTCTGGACTTTTTAATAAATATTTTATTTAACTCTTTAGTGAATGGGTAGGGGTACAAGTACCCCTTACTCATTCACAGGGGAGGGGGGCGGTATCTGGGTGCCCCCTTAATTAAAGGGGTACCCTGATGCAAATAAGCCCCCTTGCCCGCAGACCCTCACAATCACCAGGTCAGGGTTGTAGGGATGAGGCCCTTGTCCCCATCGGCACGGGGACACCCTCCCAGTGCCGAGGGCATGTGGCCTGGTGTGGGAGGGAGGGGGGGGG
>NW_017306420.1:1297192-1317396 GCF_000935625.1 Nanorana parkeri | reverse complement strand
CTTACCCCCTTCCCGGCCCTGCCAGACCTATGCTCGGATCAAGGGTTTGGTATGGAATTTTAGGGGGGACCCCACGTTCCCCCCTCCATTTTTGGGGGTGGGGTTCCTCCTTAAAATTACTACCAGACCTTAAGGGCAAGGTATGACTTTAAGGGGGAACCCCACACACTTTTTTTGTTTTTTTTTACATGGGGTTCCTCCTCACTATTCCTACCACACCTTAAGGCACTAGTATGACTTTGAGGGGGAACCCCACACACTTTTTTTTTTTTTACAAGGGGTCCTCCTAAATATTCCTACCAGACCTAAAGGGTCTGGTATTGTTTAGGAGGGGGAACTGCACACTTTAAGAGTAAAAAAAACAAAATTTCATTTTTTTTTTTTTTTAGAAATGTCAGTTTTGCTGCAGCAGGTTCTATATATCCCACAGATCCACCACTTCACAGGCAGGTTAAGGTGAACCCCCGACACCCAACCATCCCCCCCCTCCCCCAGGCACGATATTTGAAAGAATTTTTCATTTTTGTTCTTACCCTTTAAGTGATGTTAAAATCACTGCTCCTTTAAAAACTGTATTTTTTTTGTTTGTTTTTTTCATTGATTCCTGTCCCCCAGAGCAGTACCCGGACCCCCATACACCTTTTATGGACAATAACTTGCATATAAGCACTTTTAAAGGGGACAATCATTTTCGAAAGTTCGACCCCATTTACTTGCATTAGGCTCGAGTTTGTATTCGAACTTTTCGGCCGTTCGAATACGAACCGAAAACGAGGGTGTTCGGCCCATCACTAGTCCTGATTCCATTTCTTTTTTTCTGTGCATTACAGCTCCATGATGGCACCATTCTGTAATCTCTTTCAGCAATAGATTTGTTGGAGCTTAACTTGACTTTAGGCCTCAGCAGCTGCTTCCTATCGCAATGAGCTGTTGTTTTAATGCGCCCCTGTAGTTCTCAGTACTACAGGAGTAACATAATGAGGCAGCCGCCACAACCAGTGGCCCAAGTAGCAAAATAGCAGAGGAGCCACGCACACAGCAGCTTATACCACACAGACTTTTGGGACATGTAGTCCCTGTGCTGCCTCTGCTCTCTGTTCACTACCACACTACAGGAGAAGAAAGGGACTGGAGCGCTATCATAACTGCTACATTACATTCCTAAAAAAAAAAAAAAGTATTTAGCTAGAAATTTGTGACAAATAAAGAGTGTACATTTTCCAGGAGTAGGGGTCTTTGGGAAACGATTGCATTGACGCCTGGGGTTCTGCTTTAAGTGACACATCTGTCAGGATGTAATGCTGCATGGAGAAAATGATCTTTGGAGAGAAAAGCTGTCAACAGAGAAGGAAATTCTAATTGATTGTTAATATTTAAAATTCATCAGAGCTAGTTGACTAAAAGACTGTTAACTAGCTTAGTACAGTAAACTTGAAAACTATTGAGGGTATCAAGTGCAGCCCCCAATATTTCCATGTAGCCACACATTTTCGTGTGTTGAGGTGCATTGCATCAAGTTCAGAATGCACCTTAATGCACAAAGGTTTTGGTCCTGCTACATTTTTTGCAGTGTATTGAAAGGATCACTAAAGAGAAAGTGGGAGTAAAATAAGCCCCATCACTGGTTTCAGTGTTAGCAATAATAACCCTCAGCATTGATGTCAGTGTCCACAATCAAAACCATAAGCATTGGTGTCAGTGGCTGTTAATCACCCTCCTGCACTGGTACTCTGTTAGCGTGCAATTTCTCTTTGCTGCTCTTCCTTATATATCCTCATGTCTTCTCATGCTTGGGGAGAACTTCCCTTTTCAGCTCAGGGCCTCTTCCTGTAGTGCTGGCTCAGGTTTCAAGCGTATACAAACCTATACACAGACACCGTGTATCCATTCCTGAGACAAGGCAGTCTGCTGCAAAACAGAAGTTCTGCAGAGCATGAGAACAGATACAGATTTAAAAGGAAGAGCAGCAAAGAGAAGGGAAACAACCATGGATTACAGTAAGGCACACATTACAGTATTGGTTAATGTTAAAATATCTGAGGGTTTAATGTCACTTTAACTCCTTTCCACCCCCCTCTAACACGTCATATTTTTTTTCTTTTTACCTTGGGATGCAAGATATACTCACCTAAGTTCACCATCTAGATGTGGGGGCTCATTAATCCTGCACTGCCGATGTGCCCATGCTGGACAGTGCCAAACAGTTCTCTCAGACTAATGTCAGCATTGCAGACTCCTTTTGGATCGTGAAAGGGTTCTGCCATGTAGCAGCCAATAGGGAGTGGTGCAAACCTCATGCAGGCTGGGATGTGGACACACAAAGAATTACCCCATCTTCTGCTACCAAAGAAGACTCGTGAATGGAGCATCACATTGCCACAGCTTTAGGTGAGTACAAAGGGCCTTATTTTGAAATAAATGGTAGTGATCAGTTAGGGGGAGCAATAGGGACTGGAGCTCAGATATCAGCTTTAATAAACACAAGGAAGAAATGCTTTTTTTTTTTTTGCAATGTTGCAATGTTTTGCAAAAATGCAATGTTGTTTGTTACTGCTCACATATGTCTTGCTTGTGTCATTGTGAGTTTTAGTGACAGTTCCTTTTTTGACAACTCATTAAAAAGCAAGTATGGGATGGGACACACATATATAGATGGCAGGTGAGGAAAAGTTACAAAACATTATATGGTTTGACATTTATGACTCACAAAATAAATATGTAGGCTTTGACTCTGTATCTCTACTTCTGAAAAAAAAAAAAAAAGTTTTCTGGCTGTTACGTTACTTTGACTTCAGTACTTTTTGAGTCACTCACCCAAAACACTGAATAAGAAACTGCAACCTTAAAGTATATGTAAGCCAAAACTTTTTTTCACTTTGGGTAGAGTAGGGAAAAGTTAAAATGCTTATCAAGTTGATTTTTGCTTTCTGCCTTCCGCTGGGAGGATTTCCTTTCACTTCTCTAAGTCACTCACTTTTAGAGAGTTGTGATAGGAAGATGTTTCCACATTAGAACATTTTTCCTTACCTCATTTTCTTGGTGACAGCTCTAAAATGTAGGATTTTCTATGCTTTTCTCATCTCATATATATCTTGACAATGAATACCAGAAAAAAAGAGGGGTGGATCTCCTTAGTGGGGACAAAGACGGCAATAAAATCTTAACAAAGGGTCTAACCCTTCTCTACTCCATGCAAAACTAAAAAAAAAAAAAAAGTTGTTCCTTTACATGCCCTTTAATGTATCTTTCCTTTGCTGCATGCTTCTTGGGTCTGTGACTCAAATACTGTAATATTGAAGACAGATGCAACCAGGTGACTAACATAATAAATCTTGGCACCCAGGGATGGACACATCTAATAAAGGTAGTTCTGCGATTACTGGAAAAAATATATTACTCAATTTTCATCATACGGTCTCAGCTTGTGCAAACAATACAGGTCAAATTATAAAAATGTCACAATTCATATTTTCAATAAAAAACAAAAATAAGTGCTTTAAAAGCAGTGATGAGTCAAGCCTGCTTTTCTGAGTACTCGCATCACTAAAAACCCAAGCACAGTTGCTGCTCAAAATAAAACTATGTGGTTTTACATCATCAACATGTGTGTGCCTTTACTCATTTATCTTTCAGTTTTTAAAACCACATTCAGTGTGTTTGGTTTTCACAATAAATAGAATTTGAAATACATAGTTATGTATTAGAATCTGAAGCAAAGGAGTAGACTTCTCTGCAGGTGAATCTTCCAGGTATATGAGTTTTACATGTCAGTATTGATTCTCCACCAGAGAATGTTTGGTAAAAGCCACATTTACTGCTTTGTAAATAGACCTCTAAAAGGTGCCCATAAACCTTACGATTATCGGACGAAACTTTTCGTCCGATGTTGGAACCGTCGTACGATTTTCCTACGACAGCCCCTTCCGGCCCTGATTATCGAAAGGTTCAATCAGCGGTAGTTTAAAAAAAACACCTGGACGACTTGCGGTAATTGACCGCAATTATTTTAGTTTGCGCAGTGTTAATCGCACGACTTTTGACGGGCAGAAACGCCACCAACCATTCGAACATCTTACGATCGACCAAAGTTTTCAAACATGCTTGACCGTCAAAAGTCGTACGATTGTACAGTACTATCGGTCTGGCATTCTATTCACACGTTACGATTGTTGTACGAAAAGTCAATCGCATACGATTATCATACGATAATCATAAGGTGTATGGGCACCTTTAGAGTTTAAAGGGGAACTGAAATCAGAAAGTGAAGATTTGCTATTTTGTAGGTAAAATGTAATTAAGTGTGCCCAGGCAATGTCCTGAAAAAAAGTATATTGTTCCTGGAAATACTCTTGAAGAATAGCAATGTACTTGCTTGCATGTGGGGATTATTTCAGCTATCAAAATATTTTATGATACAGATATAGTTATTGATAGAAATTAATAAATCCTTATTTCTCTTTCTGTTACAACATCTCATACTTACCATCCATCCTGTATAGCTCCTTAAAAAATAATACCATTTAAGTCAACAATACCTTTAGGTGAAACAGCCCACATATCCCTATACTCAGTGGCATAACAATCGCCATAGCGAACCAGGCGGCCGCTATGGGCCCCGGGCACAGGGGGGCTTGGCCAGGGCATCCCTCTGATGCCGTGTGGGCCACCTGGGTCGCTATGGCATGTAAGGGTGCTGGCTGTCACTGACACAGCTCAGCAGCGGCGTTTCCCCTCACAGCTGCTGCGGAGCTGTGTCAGTGACAGCCAGCAGCTACGGCAGTGTGCTGGCTGTCACTGACACAGCTCAGCAGCGGCGTTTCCCCTCACAGCTGCTGCGGAGCTGTGCCAGTGACAGCCAGCAGCTACGGCAGAAGAGGCCAGTGTTTGCAGTGAAGGAGGAGGCGGGGCCCTCCTAAGAGCAACTCCGCCTCCTCTTACATCACTGGCCATTGACCTAAGAGGAGGAGGGGCCCGTCAATAGAAGATGAGGCGGGGCCCGGGAGACCACAGAGGCGGACAGCGCAATAGGTAAAAGGTGTGCAGCCCATCTGAGACCCTGCAGAGCCTACGATAGAGAGTCTATGGTGGGCTATGCAGCATCACTCTCAGGTGGGCTGTTTGGTATATCAGGTTGCAGTGAAGGAGGAGGCGGGGCACTCCTAAGAGCAACTCCGCCTCCTCTTACATCACTGGCCAGTGACCTAAGAGGAGGAGGGGCCCGTCGATAGAAGATGAGGCGGGGCCCGGGAGACCACAGAGGCGGACAGCGCAATAGGTAAAAGGTGTGCAGCCCATCTGAGACCCTGCAGAGCCTACGATAGAGAGTCTATGGTGGGCTATGCAGCATCACTCTCAGGTGGGCTGTTTGGTATATCAGGTGGGCTCTGCAAGTGGTATAACTAGCAATCACGGGGCCCCATACAACATTTTGCTATGGGGCCGTGTGATTTCTAGTTATGCCCCTGCCTATACTTACTCCTTAAGGGTAGATTTACCCTTTACATAAGATTTGCGTTTCTCATTTTTTGTAATTGTGTCCACTACCTCCCTTTTATATTTTTCCTTAGGTGGTTGTTATCCTTGTTTTTGGAGGGGGTGTTTTTGCTTACCTTCACCTCTTATTTATTTCCCATCAACTCATTCCATACACACCTTTCTTAATATTGCGCTGGAGAGAATAGATTACAGCCCTGCTCAACATCCAGATATTTTATCAAAGCTCTTACTATGCTTTCTTTAAATGTACAGGGCCTTATTTGCCCAAACAAAAGTTCATGTTTTTCACTCTTATTGCTCTGTTTATGCATATAATATAAGGGTAAAAGAGATTCATGTATCCCAATCCTCTTTTCAAAAATACTTTGGCAGTACACATTCCTACTTCTGGCTCCTTTCACACAGGTGTTTAGTCTGGATCAGTCTGTCAGTCATTCAGAAGGATCCAGACTGATGCCCAAAGTAAGTGTGTGGGTGAGCAGATGTAAGCATCCACTTACATCTGAGTCCGCCTTGGTCCGGGAAAGATAATGGTTTGGGTACTTTATCATTTTTGCAGGTCAAACTGACCAGATGTTGTCAGTATTTGTTCAGTTAACATCTGTTTTTGCTTAAAACTTTGTTTCTACTTTTTCCCATATTCACTTGGGGCACAGGGAGGGGCATTTACAGGATGTTGTTTGCATCTATTTTTGTAGCAATCATGGCCAGGAAAGTATTTTATTAGATGTTTATTAGATGTTTGGTCCATATCAGACTAGGGCTGTGGTACACCTCCTGCCAGCAATACAGCGATAGGGTGGATAAACCCTCATTGATAAGTAGCAGCAAAAGATTTATTTTTCCAATAAACCAAATTAAAATAAACCTAAAGGTGAAAATAAAATGAACCCTATGAAATTTAGTGTGAGTTAGATTTGTGCCTCACTAATTTGACAACAAAATGTGCTGGGGGAGTTACAAAATGTTATTCTAAGGCTCAAAAAAAAATGAAATCTCAGACACCATTAAAACACTTAAATAAGGGACCTGAAGCAGTCTACTTTTTACAACAAATCTTCTGTGGAGCTATCTTAGTTCCACACTTAGGGGGTCAAAACAGCCCTGCAAATATCTGTGAATGTTTGCTCCATGAGAATATATGCCAAAATGAATGTTCTTTATTTTTTTTCTTTAGAAGTGGAATTGATTTTTTATTTTGTTTTTATGTAATATTGCATTATGCCCACTAGATGGAGCTAAAAAAGCATAGGAAATAAGTATTTGTTTTCTATGCTCTACAGCACCATCTAGTGGTCATAATGGAATATAACATAGAAAAACATTCAAAAATTAATTTTCTTGTAAAGAAACATCTAAAGAATGTTTAATTTGCCATATATCTGCAACAAATGAATGTTCACAGATATTAGCATGTAGAACGGCCCTGTGAATAGTTTATAAATAGACCCCTATGGATCAATCTTTAATCACCTTCTTAAGTAGTACATTTTCATGTGGAATCACTAATGGCTAAAATTGCAATAATTCCCCAAAGCAAGCCAAGATACCATTAACTGGATGTATTTTAGATCAATTCCTTGCCTGAGTTCGATTTGTGGGCATGTTCAGGGAAATGCATTGAAAAATGTACAAACTTGAATGCATCTGATTACTTTTCTATCAGTAAAGTATTATGCTTTGCTTCACAAGGAGGAGTTGGTGTGTTTTATGTCATTATAGAAAATGTGGTGGAATTCCCAGCTTCCCAGCTGGAGTTAGAAGCAGGTGTGCAGTGAGGAAGCAGCCTGGACAGACTATGCTGGAGGAAAACCAAAATTAGTCTTGTTTGTGAAGGTTCTCATTCATCCAGATCATGGTAATCTGTAAAAAAATAAGTCAAGGCAACTGGACTTTCTGTATTTTTCTTGAAAACGTTTCACTGGTCATCCAACCAGCTTTCTCAATGCAGAATGATCTGGGAATAAATATGGTGAATGTTGCTCCAATCCACATAATCTCTTAGTCACAACCAGGTGTTGATTGCATTTGCATAATTGGAGTCTAGGAGGTGTTATTAACCTGCCCAGAGAGAGCTGTTAAAACAGCATTGTATGTGGCAGACAATAGATTATTTAAACCCAGCAATACACTGAGGCAACAACTGGTTCACCGAAAAGACCCATCGCCAAAACACAAGATGAACAACATTGTGTATGCAGTCCAGTGCAGTGAGGAGTGCTCAGAATTGTATGTCGGTGAAACAAAACAGCAGCTACACCAGTGTATGGCACAGCATAGAAGGGCAAAACCCTCTGGCCAGTACACCTACATCTAAAGGGAAAAGGTCACTCCATTGAAGACAGTCAAGTACGCATCCTAGACAGGGAGGAGGACTGGTTTAAAAGAGGTGTGAAAGAGGCCATTTATGTAAAAATAGAGACACCAAGCTTAAATAGAGGTGGGGGGGTGAGACATCTATTGTCTGCTACATACAATGCTGTTTCAACATCTCTCTCTGGGCAGGTTAATAACACCTCCTAGACTCCAATTATGGAAATGCAATCAACACCTGGTTGTGGCTAACATATTATGTGGATTGGAGCAACATTCACTATATTCCAGATCATTGTTTGTACAAGTCATTCTGAATTGAGAAAGCTGGTTGGATGACCAGTGAAAGGTCTTCAAGAAAAATACAGCAAGTCCAGTTGCCTTGACTTATATTTTACAGATACAAAATGAGTCTTGGATAGTGATGGAGGTTATGGGGGACCTACATTCCAAGCATAACAGACAAATGATGTACAGTATATGGCGATATGGCTAATGTAAAAATGCTTTAATTTAATTTGGAAATAACTTTGCCATATCGTGTCCTACTATTTTTTGGTGTCAAACCAAATAGGACACCTTGCAGAATAATTTTTTTCTATTCTTTACTTCTTTTTTATTTAATGTAGGGCAGAATTTGGAGATACAAATACACATTGCTGGCATATATAATGCAAACTCCAGTGCAGTATTACATTTATTATAAGTAGACTTGTCACCGGCAGAACTGGCCCTTTCTTTCCTCTGCTGATTGGTCGCTGCAGTTAATGACTCCACTTTAGTGTTCATGTTTTTTTCCAGTTTTAAAGGATAAGTACACCTTTAGTACTCTTTCTTCTGCCTCAGCTCCCCTCCCCAGCACATTTATATTAGGTTAAACTTATCTTCAATCCCATTTATCTGAGATATGTATATGGTGGGCCTATGTGGTTACTGGTTTGAAGCATAGGCTTTTGACAAGAATTTGTCCAAAGCCTATGCGGTACCAAGTAATTACCAAATAAGAACTCAGGTGTTGATGAGAGGGGAAGGTATTCTGAAGACACAGACAAGGAAAGCAACATTTATCCTTTGTTAAAACCTCCCCATATTGTGTTTTTATTTGTCAGAAGAAATATGCTACACACATTCCATAAGAACAAATACTCATAAATTAAACTTTGGTCCGGGTTAGAATGTGCATTGGGCGTATCAAATCGTGTCAGACTAACAGAAGCATTGATTAAAATCCTCTTTACGCTGTATATGTGTGTATAATTAGTGTATATATTTAGAAAATGTAGTTTTTTACAATGTAATGTTTTCAATTTATGTTCATATTTTATTCTTAGTCTCAGCCATGTTACTGTAAAATATAGAGCAATAGGTATGCGAATCAATGATGTGTTTTCTACCTGCTGAGCACTTTTCTTGTGTTGCAGATTACTCTCTAAGAAAGTTCTCTAGAAGTGCTTATCTGTACAAATTCTAAATGCTTTCTCCATCATTCCACTGTACAGTCTCATTGATGTTAGTGTGTGTATTGACAGTGGTCAGACTGCAACAGATTGATGTCTTTGTTGAAGCTGGCATGTGACTGAAACACAGACATAGCTATCGATCATATGGCAGTTTACACTCACACAGAAACCCCCTACCTAGCATCTCCTAAAGGCTTATCACTGGGAAATGCAGGTTTGATGCTTGAATAAGCCTTTAAATGATATATCCAAAGTCAATGTTTTAGTAAATAACATTGGCTTAAAAAAGTATTTTACAATACTTGAAGGGAAATTCTGATTTCAGCAACACTGTTTATGATATCAGAAATATCTAGGCATGCACCGATACTGGTTTTTCGGTATCAAGTACGAGTTCTGATGTTTATATTTCGGTACTCACTGATACCGAGTACCGATACCGGTACTTCCGGTAGCATAGAGCTGGATTCCCGGGCAATCAGGAAGCCAGGCGGCGTGTCATTACCCACCGCCCGGCTTCTTGATTGTCCGGGAAGCCGACTCCATTCTGTTTGGCCGGCTCAATGCTGATTGGCAGGGAATGCCTTTCTGAAATCCATGGCATGCTCTGTCACATTTGAAAGCATATGCAGTGTTTTACTTTTCAAGCAATGCAGCTATGCACAGCATCAAGAACAGATGGTAAGTAAAAAGTGAATGCTCCACTTTGAGCACCCATAACTTAAAAACAATGCCCTATCAATGTAAAATAAAAATAAAAAAAAACACAAAAGAAATGAGAACCCCCAAAGTACCTCCCCTGACACAAAAGCCCTCTTTTTTTTAACCACTTGCTGACCAGGTGTTTAGACCCCCTTCCTGGCCAGGCCATTTTTCAGTATTCAGCGCTGCGGCACTTTGACAGACATTTATTCCGTCATGCAACGCTGTACTGAAATTAATTTTATACCATTTTTTGGGGACAGATAGAGCTTTCATTTGGTGGTATTTAATAACCACTGGGGGTTTTATTTTATATTATATTAAGGAAAAATTACCAAAAATGTTGAAACAAAAACTTTCCCCTATATTAAATTCTGAAACATTTAATAATACCCAATTTTTTGGTAAAATATAAAAGACATGGTCACGTCGGGTAAATAGACACCAGACATGCCAAGCCATAAAATTAAAGCGAGCCCGCGACACCTCAAAAAACGACAATACCCAAAATTGTCCATAGGCAACGGTTTACAAGCTTTTACCGCTCATCAGTTTAGTCTTATCAGTGATTTATGGCCCCAAAATGAGTGCTCTCACTCCGTCATTCGCGGGGATATGTAACATGTGTACCGCATTTGTTGCTTTCACGCGTTGGCGCACCCAAAGCGTATTTACATTTATATATGCGTATACGTGGGGGTGGGGGACTAAAATTTATTTTATTTTTTTTACATTTCTTTATATGTGACTTTTGTTTTTTTTTATTAACGTTATTGCTATCACATAGGGGGATAACAATCCCACTATGGGATAGCACAGGCACTCTGACAGGTCCTCTTTGTGGAGACATTAGGGGTCTCTAAGACCCCTGATGTCACCTGGGGACCCCCGAAGAAACTGATAAAGCAGAGATCTGCTTCATCAGCTTCTTCTCTCTGGCTATAGCAGCCAGAGGACTGACAGGTGAATGCGGAAGTGATGTAATACACATCACTTCCGCATACACAGTATGGAGGGAGATCAGCAAGGAGGAAGATGCCAGCAAGGAGGCAGATGGGGCAGCGGAGCCCGGGATTGAAGGTGAGGTTACACTAGAAAATCCCCTATGCACAGAAATCCCTAATTGGAGCTGATCTAATAAACAGGTTTACACATATGGAGTATGAATAAGTATCAAAATTTAATAGTAACAGAACACATTGAAACACCTTCAACAAAACATTTAAAAACACTTAAAAATGACTTCCCTCAGGATAACCCGATAAGTGTAATAGTCTGAGCGGCAGATAGTCACTGGTGCATGCACAACGGCCACAATCAGATGTGGATACTTAGTATCTGGGCTTACTCACGTCACTTTAAGATTCAAAGTGGTGGACAATCCTCATAGAATCCTGTGCTGATATGTAATTTGCCGTGGAACAAGACTGCTCAGTGGCATATCCAGAAAATCCAACTTAGTTAGGTGAAAAGCCGGATCTCGGGGTTGCCTCTCCACCCACTGATCTGTGCTCGCAATTGCCCGCAGAGTTTAGTTTCCAAACCGTGACGGGAACATCCAAAGAGATTCAAAGCTTGTACGGCCGCGCAGCTGAATGAAATGTGCTGGAGTCCTCACAGCGATGAGCCCGTGATGTAATGAAGCCCAAAGCCGAACAAGATCGAGTGGCAATGACTCGCTCGCACTTCTCAATTTTAGCCTGGATTGTGCAGGCTGATCAGCTGCTGCAAATCGGACAGCGTCCCGGTAGTTATGGTTCCATCCCTTGGTTTGAGAAACAGTGCAGTTTGGTTGGCCGCATAAGGGTCTGCTACGGGTATCCAGGGAAGCTTTCACAAACACGTTGCCCTGACGCGTTTCCCCCCGATCACACGGGGCTTCCTCAGAGGGGCGTGTAGTTTGTGTCTCGTGAAGGTGTGTTAAATAGCCAATTCATTAGGGCTAATTTGAGTGCAGTTTTCACACAATCATGCCCCGACCCATGATCCAAGGTTATTCGTTTATACAACAAAAACGAATCCAGTATACTGGCACCTGTAAGGCCATAATTACATACATTTCCCAGGTTCATCACCCTCCATTATACAGACATATGCAAAACCCAGCATATATAGTGGATGGTGCACTTTCGTCCTACCTATCCGTTTAACCCTATAATCACATAAAGCGTGTGCTGAAAAACGATTGATTGAAGGTGAGGGTGCAGGAGGGGCGGCAGCGGGATGGCGGTACTGCGGGAGGGGAGGTGGCGCATATGGCGGCATATACAAGCGATAATGGCTGTACAGGTTCCCGGCGTGACCCTGCTCGCGCGCCTGCTAGGGGGAGCGCGCAAGCAGAAAAAAAAATGACGTACATTTTCGTGACCCCGCCGTCGCCTGCCTGTAATTTTACAATGGGCGGGGTTAAGGAAGTAGCATAAAAATAAAAAAAATTCTATAGACAGGAGAGCAGCTAAAAGTGACCTTAAATCAACCACAATATAAAATAAAACACAAAAAGCCCCCTATAATAAAAACAAAACAAAACATATCAAAGAGGTTGATTGCCCAATGAGCTTGATTTTAGAATTATTGTTCAGTTTTCTAACTGACCTTAATCTCTCCCTATGCAGTTTTCAGCTTTCCCTATAACAACTCCCAATTCACTGACACTACGACTGCTCTGTGCGATCCCTTTTATAGCGAGGTGGCTGGTGTATCCAAAAAACACCTTATTGGCCCTGCTAAGCCAGCTGGCTATGGTCAAAAGGCCATGCAGTTTAAAAACAATGCTCCTGGCCAAGTTTGGGAATCTTCAACCTGCAGGATTCCCCTGGAACCTATGATAACGATGAACCCAAACCTCATCCCTAGCCCCAATACACTTCTTGTCCTAGGGTAACAAAGCTGTTCCTTTATGAGTACAGTACAGAGAGTGAGCATTGTCACTCTAGGACAGACGGTGTGTTACTGGCAGGATCATATGAAAAAAAATGCATCCAGAGGACTTAAAGGACTAGCAAGCTGCAATATAATACATTTTTACTCTTTGGTTTAGATATGATTTAAAGGAATTTTCAGAATCATTTGACACCAGCAGGTCCGTGCTGTCTTGCTGTCTTTTTATTGTATGTTTTCTTAACATTACTATTATTAATTCATCCAAACAATATTTTCAAATGAACTTGAAATTATGTGAAATGATTAATTTGGACACATAAACATTTTTTCTTTCTGAAATGTCTCGATATGTATTGTTCTTCTTGTGAATTGCTGCATACACAGCAATATATCTCTAAGCATTGATAAGAATCCCATCAGTTCCACTTTCCTGGTAGTGACTGAGCATTGTGTCTCCATGTAGAATGATAATTACTTCTTGAAAGCATTATGCATAAATCTCCCTATCGTGTGATTACTTCCACTGATTTAGATGTTGCACAGCAGATCGTCACCAGCACTGTTTGTGCAGAATTGTAGATATTTTATGCATTGGAACTTTATCTCCCAATTACATTCCAGTTATTAAGCATTGCAATGATGGTGCCCTCAATCAACATGAGTCATTGGCCTTATGTAAAACATATTATTGAGGCAGTGTGGTTCATGTAAGATAAGCAAACCAATCACACAATTAGCATGGAGATTATAGAACAAAGATATGTGGGACTGACTAAAGTTCAAGGAAAACTAGAAAAGTCATTCTAATATTGATGTGTGGCCAGCCTAGAATATTAAAAAGGCAAAAAATGGAGGACACATTGAAACATTTGCTACATAGTATTCAGGCTTCACACCTTAGCAGGTTGTTGTATATTTGCCTGTTAAAATTGCATGACTTCCGAATTGCAGAATATGGAATGGTTACTTTAAAGTAGTAATGAGAACAAAAGCAGAATATTTGAGTGCTATTGGGGCCAATAGCACAGGTCATTCGGTACTGTCACAGTGCATAATGATTCTCCAGGTAACAATGAACATTGTAAAAGGAAATAATTTTAAATCATTCAAATACCTTTGCCAGTTTAATAGGAGTGCAATTAGAATGCTTTAGTCTTACTTATTGCTTTATCTCAGACTCAGATAGCATAAGATCCGTTTAGAGGAAGCTATTGTATATTTTCCCAAGGCATGTATTTTGAGTTATTATTGTAACATGCACCTCAAAATCCATTTTTGTTTGGACTTTTATAATTTGAAATGCTTGCTATAGAGACAGCATCTTCAACCTGGTTTTCTGTATGTCAGCCTCGCTGTTATCATTTTGTTGCAGCGTTTCTAGGATAATAGGTAAGTCACACAGAGAGTTTGGAAATTAATAAAATAAGATAAGATAAAATGTACAAAATCCCATATCTTCCAACTTTCTGAGATGGGAAAAAGGGGCGCCCTTTAGTACAAAGTGTTAAGGCAAATGACACTCCGTTCACCGATTTTCCGCACTATGGACCGGGAGCGACGCGTATTCCATCACTTCCGGTCCCTAGCTGTCTGGGCACCTGAAGCCCAACTATAAGATATTGAAGTGTGACCTGCACTGCAATAGCTTATTTAGGATGGAAAGGTGATACTAGTGGTCTTTTGGACCTTAAAGAGTACTTGTCACCACCAATATGTTATCACATGGGGGACTTGTAAGCAGTTTTAAAAATATTAAATAAATTAAATGTAAAAAAATTAAATAAAATCTTAAGTCCCCCACCACAGCGGGCATGCACGTCGTAGCGTAAACATGCTCCGGGTGCGCCTACGTATGCCTACGTACGAAAACGACGATTGCGCTATACATGTTGAGTATCGCCGCACACGCCAGAGTGAGAGCAATAATTCTAGGGCCAATATTTACATGTATCTCTAAACTGATGACCCGTAGCGTCTTTTAAAGCATTGTGTAATTGTGTATAGACTTTTTGGGGTACTGAATTCTGTCGCAGTTTCACGAACGCACAATTTGTTACCTGGGCATGTTGGGCATCTATGTACTCGTTGTAACCTCATCTTTTATATTTGACAAAAACATGGTTTTATATTGTGTTTTGGGGCACTAAATTTAACTTAGGTGCATTTTTCCCTAAATTTTGGGGTTTTTATAATAAGTTGTGGCAATGTCGTGCAACATAAAAATTTGCAACTGCCACCATTTTATTCTATAGGGTCTTTCAGAAAATATATAATGTTTTGGTAATTTAAGTAATTTTCAGGCCTAAAATGTGGATTAAACATGCGTGCAAAAAATGTAAAAAAGGCCTTGGTCCTTAACCACTTCCGGGCCGGCCGTAGTAAAAAAAACGGCCGGCCCGGAGCTCTCTAGATCTGAGCGGGCGTCTTTAGATGTCCGCTCAGACACGCCCCGGCGGCGCGCGCGAGCAGGAAACGGCCGAAATTTAAAAACAGGCAGCGGTGCCTGTTACCATTCAAGCGATCCGCCGGCGGATCGTGTGTATGGGGTGCCGATCGGTTCCCCCCCCCACCATCGTCGCGCTGATCCCGGGCTCTGCTGTCAGCAGGTCGCCTGTGTCACGGGATCAGAGGGAGCTCGGTACACGAGCTCCCTCCGGTCCCCTCTCCTCTGCAAGAATGCGGAAGTGTTGTATAATACATCACTTCCGCATTCTTGTGTCACTCTCCAGCTTCAGAAGCTGCAAAGAAGCTGATGGAGCAGATCTGTGCTTCATCAGCTTCTTTTGGGGGGTCCTAGGTGACATTTTCAGGCGTATGCGCAGTAGAGATCTTCGGCGGGGAGAAGGGGAGAGACACAGCGGAGGTGTATGCACGCTGCCGTGAGCCTGACTGTGTGACAGACACCATGGGAAATGAAGAGTCTGCGCTGGATCAGAGACCGGCACCAGCGCTGGAGGGACTCCTGAAAACTACTGGAAAGAAGACGATGATCGGATCAAGAGGCATCATTTAAGGTAATTCTTTAAAGCAGCATTGGGGGGGGGGGGGTGACTTTAATGTCACTTGACGTATTGCATTTATTATAGAGATCTGATCTATTTGACAATAAATAAAAACTAATTAGATTTAAAGGTTCAACTGACAACTTGTTATGTCCTGCACTTTAGTAAAATAGGCCCATTATACTCTGTCCAAGATATAGCTCTTATATGTTACATTTGGCATTGTATATGCCTATCTGTATTAAAGGTTAAGTACATTTAAGGCTCCACTTATAAAGCAAAGGTATGGCCTTGCTACTGTCATAGAACTGTTTTAAAGTGACACTTTTTTGTTAAAATCCCTCTTATCTTCAAAAGAAGGTCCACTACACACTGTAAATGGAGTTGTAAGTGTTTTTTATAGTAAATTTTTTTATTTTGGAGACAAATCTCCATTCTCTGCCAAAGGCATTGTCTAGCGTCTTCTTGTGACACTACATTGCAATGAAGAATATAATGCAGCCATTAACTGGTTCTTATTGTGATAGTTGGCCTCTTGACCAGTCTTAGATTGTGTTCTTTTTGACATAATACACAATATAGTCCTACTATGGACAATAGGGGTTTTAAATAAAAACAAAATATGAAATGTCTTTACATTTACCTATCTATATATGTAATAGAAAATTCCCTAATACATTTAGATTGTTTTGTACATTTTCGTATTACTTTACTATATATAACAGAGAGTGTGAAAAACTAGATGGAATGAGCAACATATAATACCATGGTCTATGAAGATATTAATCCTAACTCAGAATTACAGGACCTGTATAGAAATAACTTGACCTGCAGTCTTGTGATTTATAGCTGCAGTCTAGGCCCAGTAAAAGAATATATATGTAAGGAGGTGTTTACAGCTTTTTGACCAATTTCCTCCAATCTTAGTGTCCTGTTTTGTCACTGAAGAGAATCCCCCTCCAATCTAGAGAAAGGACAGAAGTAGTTGGAAATAGGGTTGATGCAATCAGAGAGAGAAGACCTGTCATCTGGAGCTTTAAGAAAACTAGGCCTTGCAATGTGTTTGAGAAGTGAGCTACCCCCTCCCACAGGCTGCGAAGAGCATTCACCAAGCGCACCTGTCGGTAATGTGACAAAAGTTTAAAGGCCTCTAGAGAAGCTGGTCTTGTTGTTTTTCACTGTCTATAATATAAGACCCCGTTCACATTGAGCGATTTATCGCGCGGTAATTCCCGCGATATCGCGCTCCAATGCAATCCAATGGGGCAAAGGGTCCTGCTGTCGCGGGTCGTGTGTCGCTACAGCAGGACCCTTTTTGGAGCGGATTTAGCCGCGATTCAAGCTTGCTCAATGCAAGCTTGAACGCGACATCGCGCGGCAAATCTCGCGATGTCGCGCAATATGCAAATCGCGCGACAAACGCGCAATTTGCATATCGCGCAGTGGGAACGGGGCCTAAGATTGTTATGTAAACCCTTGAAGTGAAAATACTTGATGTCTATGCTGATAAAAAAGAAATGCTTTAGTAAAAAAGGGTTGGGTAAATGTAAACCTTTAAATCCACAGGGTTAAGGTTTGCAGAGAAAATCACCTTTTTTTTCTATGGTATAATGGTTCCACATTCTCAGTCGAGAGAGTTATAAGTCTAGTCTGTGCTGTAGTAAAATATGTGATGCCCTACGTAGTAGCAAAATCCTGACCTGCATTTGACCTTTTTAAAGCAGGTTTTGTATTCCTATAGATTTGTATTGCAATGGAAAAACCGGCTTGAAGCGAGCCAAAGCCCAGTGACACAGGTAGTTACAGTATAGTCATTAGAACAAGGGAAGTCTCCTCTACTGATCACATTCTTAAGTATCACTTACAACACACATATGGATTAAGGATGCCGTAGGAATGACAACCATGCCCAAATAACTTAAAATTGACACAGATGTGCAAATTTACACATTCTTGTTTTATTTTCAACTTAAAATGTATTATAAATCTGGTCAGATACTACTTTTTAGTTTAGTTACTTAGGTAATAGTAATTTTTATCATGATTGGAAAATGACATGTTTTCTAGTTGCTTTACTAGATATACTTGAAGGGATTCTTTGTTATACCATTTTTAATATATGTTATTAAATGTTTCCGCTTCATTGCAATGGTATATATATTTAGTTAGATAATTACAATTAATATGATATTAACTCTATATCAGGATATTTGGTAACAATAATTCATATCATTGGTTTCAGTTATAACTCCTGGTTTTATGAAGCGGTGTGTGTTATATATAGCTAAGATTACTTTCAGTCTTACTTAATAAAGTGAAATAAACCCTTGTAACCAACCAGTATCTATCTTGTCTGACTAGCCTGACATGCGCAGGACTCTAATTGGTTGCTAGGAGCCCTTGAAGTACAACAGTCATGCTTTTGATTCACAGACCTATAACATTTAACAAATAGTTTCTTTTTATTAGGCACAAAGTTCCTACTTTCCTGTCTGGACACTTTTCAGGCATAAGATCCAGCCATATTAATTTATTACATAAACGGGCTTAGCTTCCGACAGATCATTTTATCTCACTAATATTATCTGTCGGGCAGAAAACAGTAAATGCTCTGAAATCTCGAATGATGCCTGGCATCCTGTCTTCTTGCCTAACGCTGTAAATTATTTAATTTAATGATAGGTAACCATAAAAGTACATCTAAGGGCAATGATTTTGGAAGGAGTGAAAACTGACAGGGGTACTCCATCCAAAATTTTAAAAAGTTGCTTTAAATATATGGTAAAGCAGGCATAAACAACTTTACCCTTCACCCAATGTGAGGCAAATCAGTTATGAACGAAATAGCACTTAAAGTGGGCATTCTGGAGCTGCCATTTTGCCAGGATTCAGTGACACTGTTTCAACCAAGAACTCATCCATAGAACAGTTTCTCAGTGTAACAGCTCTTGTTCCTAAATTCCCCTCTGATTACACTATCAGTATAATCCAATGATCAGAGGCAGGGGTGGGAAGGATATGCCTGATGCAAATTTCCTAATAGGCTTCAGTAATCAGGAGGTTATGTAACAGATGTTGAAGTACTTTGTTGTTTCTATTTAGAAATTATATGATATAGGACTATTTTTTAATTATTGCTTTATCACATTAAACTGTACTAATGGATCAATACTAGCAGAGGCGTAACTAGAAACCTCAGGGCCCTGGTGCAAGAAACCATGAAGGACCCCACCTCGGCGATTACTGGGGACGGGACTTTTTCTTCCTTTCCCACCCCACCCCCTCCCCGTCGTGTATCGTGTATCCAAACCTCTGTTTTTGACCTTAGTGTGAGACAAGATTTTTTACATACTAGCTTGTGAGTGTGCCAGGAAAACTTTTTGCTATTTTACTGTTTAAAGCCCATTCCGTGTGCACCGTAATGCTGGTGACGAATGGATGAGTGCCTTTGTCATCTGTTTTGCAGAACACCAGGGCCCATTCGCACATGCGACCCTGGTAGTTCCGCCAGTGATATGTATAAGGGCTTGTTCACACCATTTGTGGTGCGTTCCAGTGCGGTAGCTGCTGGAACCCACAGCAATCGCTCACTAAACTTCCCCCTTCGTTGAAGTCAATGCCACCGCAGCCACTCCCCCCGCCCGCAGTGCGATCGGACGCCTGGCAAAAACATTGCCTGCATTCCGGTCCACTGCCAATGCAAAAAATAGAGCATGCAGTATTTTTTTGCGTTTTTTGCATGCAGCATTTTGTTTTCCGGAACGCAGGCAATGTTTTGCCACGTGCCAGATCGCACTGCGGGCGAACAGCCCCGAAGCACTGAAAAACATATACAATAAGGTGACCCAGTTGTCACCAGCAAAAAAGCCCACAGTATAATTTTGTATGTATTAACTGTAAGATGGAGATAACAAATACCTGCTCTCCAGCAGTGCAGCCACCAACCACAGGATGTCTGATTCTTCTGATGTCTATGAGAGAACCTTAGAGGAATACTCCTCCGCTTCATACCGCTCTCACCATTCAAAGTTCCCGACATGCAGACAAGTGGGTACTACTATTGATTGCAGCCTAGGGCACGCCCACAACCTCTTAAAACACCGTCCAGTACATCGGCAGCTCGCTCACTCCTACCACATCACTGGCATGCCGCGCCCACACCCTTCTTCTCCCGCCTCACTCTGAGCCGGGTAATGGGGAAATGTCACAGGCTGCTCACAGGAATGTCAGTTAAGCGGAGACCTGTATCCCCACATGCGATTTTTCTGTAATGACGGCCCTGGGCCCTCGTCTGCCTCCCCCCCCCCCCCCCCCCCCAGGGGGCACAACACCCGTGGGGCGCCCCGGC
>NW_017306420.1:1295600-1296255 GCF_000935625.1 Nanorana parkeri | reverse complement strand
CCCGAAGTGGCAGAACTCTAGGGCCCAGTCGCCCATGTGACCGCTGTGACCTTAGTAGTGAATACTAGAAAGTCAAACTTTAGATTTTAAGTATAGGACTTTAGTGACATCATCTCATGATCACCTAATCACATGAGATTGTAAGAAATCAATCTACTGTCGGGGCCTAGGTTGCAGGACAATTAAGTCTTATTTTAGTATTTTACAATGCTCCTAAATCTTGACTGATGGATTCGTCAATTTTTGTCCCTCTGTTAAAAACCCCAAGAAACACACATGTTTGTTGGGGTTGGATGGATTTTAACGGCCACAGCAGCCCTTTTATTATCCAAACAGTTTTAACAATAACCAAAAGTAATAAACCAAATAAAATACACAAATAACACTGTAAACAATGGTTGACCTGAGAAGGGCTCTTTGGGTGCCCAATAGCCCCAAAAAGGCCTCTCATAACACTCCACCCATGTCCCAGCTGCACCACAACCAGCTTGAGGACACTTACTCCTTCTGGGTTCCCAAGGGGCCAGGCCCCGCCCTTTACAAATCCGGACACCAACAGGGGGAAGCACCCATTACCAGCTGAGGGCCCCCCATTTTTGTACTCAACTCCGATTTTGTAGACCTCCCAAAGACCCCCTATCCCGCCAAGCTGTCG
>NW_017306420.1:1293080-1295463 GCF_000935625.1 Nanorana parkeri | reverse complement strand
CCTAACCCGCCAAGCTGTCGTGACAAAAGAAACCCCACCCAACCCCCATAACCACAAAATTCAGGGCGGGAGGGTGGGACAACCTGCTTCCTTCGTCGCTTTCCAGAAAGAGGACGTCCCTCAGCCCTCGCAGTTCCTTCCCATGCGGCTACTCCCGGACACCTGACTCCCACGTCCAAACAGGTAAGAGCAGCTATTCCCAATTTATTTGTTAACCCTTTCTCCCGGGACTATTCCTCCCCCCAGTCATGTAGCCCCTCCGCTTAGTCTCTCCGGGTCTGTCTACATTTGGTTGTTTTTTTTCCACTGCATGCTATAATTGGTAGATTATCCTGTCACTTTTAGGCTGCATAAATAATACCTTATTTTACAACTATCCTTTAAATGGTTTCCTTCTTGTACAAATTAAATTGTCATAGAGAATACAATGAGTTTCTCTTTTGCTTAGAATACAAAAGATATAATCGAGATCAATAACATGTTTTATTACTTCTTTTTCATGCATTTAGTCACTATGTGTAGAAATGGGATATATTGTATGGAAGTGTACATAATAGGGAAAAAAAACAAAATGCAACTTGTAGTTCTCTCTAGTAATATATCAAACGCATCACAGAACACTTTACATTTAACTTGTGAGGACAGTCATTGCCACTGCAATCTGGCTTTTAAAGGGGCAAGCTCTAGGGATTGACTCACTTGATAGTGAAGCCAAGATCAGGATGACAGCCATTAAAGGAGAACTATGGGGTCAGTGTTTTTCCCCATAGTTCTCCTTAGGGTAACGGGAGGACACAAACTAGCGTCCTCCCGTTACCCTAAGCTCAGTATACCGCAAGCTACAGCTTGCGGTATACTGAGACGCCGCAGCCGGAGCGGATCCCGACTTAGACGACGGGATCCGCCCAGCTGCGTGAGTGACAGCTGGCTCTGCCTATCTAGAGGCATAGCCAGCTGTACCCGCCCCCTCCCCCGTCCGTTCCGCCAGTCAGCGCTGGCAGATCGGAGCAGGGAGAGGGTAATCCAGCCCCTCCTTCTGTCACGGCAGAGAGCCGTGACAGGATCGAGAGGTGAGCGAACCCGGTATGTGTTCGCTCACCTCCCAATCTACTGAGCCGACCTGTGACAGTCTCATTGTCACAGGTCGGCTAGAACTATGAGGTGAGTGGAAATCACTCATCTCATAGTTCTCCTTTAAGCCTGTACCTCCAAATCAAGTCAGTAATGGCAGCTCCCATATTTTTATTCTCACATGTTCTGTCTAATATAGGCTTATTTAACACCTTTCTACCATTGTAACACATATATGTAGCATCACAGAAGTGTGCTTTTTACCTTGGTGCTGCACTCAATCATCATGCACCCCTAGCACCAAGACCGAGCTGTAGCTCCTGGTCTTGTACCAGGGACGTGCGGTTAGGGGAGACAGGTGAGGCAGAGCCTCACCTAGTTTTATGGAGGAAAAAGCTGTCAGCTTCAAGTCTAAAGCTGACATCTTCTCCATTCAGAGCAGCTTGTAACAGGTTACAGAGCAGGGAAAGCCACCCCACTGTGTTACCTGTCATGGATGGAGCGCTGCCTGTTACAGGCAGTGCTTCCTCTGGCTTTTGACAGGTAAGTTAGGTTACACAGCAGCGGGCTTCCCCTCTGCTTGTGTAACCTAACATAGTGAAGCCAGAGCTGCAACAGCCTCTACTTGCTGTTTGAGGCTTGAGCTCAGTGGATGGTTATCCAACCAAAAAAAAAGAAAAAACCCACTGAGGACATCGATCTCGATGCTTCACCAGTGACGAGCATGGGAGGGACAGGGAGGCTCCTGCCTTTCTCCTCCCTTCTCCCTCCCTCTGTCACAAAGCTCGATGACCAGGTTGGGGGCAGGACGGGGGTGGGGCAGAGGTGTAGGTGGAATGGGGGCGGTGTGTGCAGGGGGAAATGCCTCACCTAGCGAGGATTCCACTGCACGTCACTGTCTTGTGCTAATTCTTGGGAGTCGGGAGGTGCAGCTCCTGATCATGTGATCACTTTGATAGTCAATCACAGTGAGAAGAAAAGTGTGCAGTAAAGAAAAAATTTTAGAAAAATAAAAATAAAGATAAAATAGTTATACCTGCTTGATCTTGGTTAGTGTTAGTGTCAGTGTCATTGTGTTTTAGGTAGGATAATAAAAAGGTTTTACATTTAGTGTCAGTACCAGTGTTAGGGCTTTGTGTATAAAAGTTCCATCCGGCATATATCTGGTCACCACTGACTAGATCCAGACCTCCCATAATGAAAGAAAGGTGTATGTTCATCAAAGATTTCTTAACACGGAATTTGGCTTCATCATATATTTGCAAATGTATACTATATATTAAATATATATAGTATACTCTATGTGTATGTA